>NC_067399.1:650698376-650885876 GCF_016432865.1 Antechinus flavipes | reverse complement strand
TGACTTTTAGCAACAATAATAAAATATAATCATTTATAAAGCACTTTGGCAGCTGGGGGCACCATAGTGACAGAATGCTGAGTCTGAAGTCAGGAAAATTCATCTTCTTGAGTTCAAATCCAGCCTCAGTCACTGGGTGACTGTGCAAGTCCTGTCTGCCTCAGTTTTCTCACGCGCAAAATGAGCTGGAGGAAAAATGGCAAAGCACTGCAGTATCTTTGCCAAGAAAACCCCAAGTGAGGGGCAGCTAGGGATACAGTGCACCAGCACTGAAGTCAGGAGGACCTGAGTTCAAATCTGATCTCAGGCACTTAATACCTAATACTTCCCAGTTGTCTGACCCTGTTTGATTCTGACCCTAACCTCATTTAACCCCAGTTGCCTCAGCCAAAAAAAAAAAAAAAAAAAGAAAACCCCAAATGTGGTCACGAAGAGTGGAATATTACTGAACAACAAAATGTTTTCCAAGCATTTATAAACATTATCTCATTTGATTTTTAAATGAACCTGTAAGGTAAGTGTTAGTATTATCCCCATTTTACAAATGAGGAAACTAGACTGAAAGGAGTTAAATAATTTGGCCTTGGTCTCTCAGCTAGTAATTGTCAGAGGTAGAGTTTGAACCCAAGTCCATTAATGCAGTATACTTTCGATCATATTGCTGATAATTAGAGTTGAAAAGCCTTTTAGAGATCATCCAGTCCAACATCCTAATTATATAGATGAGGAAACTGAATCCTAGAATGGTGGAGTGAATTGCTCACAGACACACAATAAGCAAATGGCTGGGCAGAGATTCAGATCCAAATTCTCTAACTCTAGATCCTGGAGTTTTTCTTTGTAGCCTGTGATCTCATTGATACAGGGAACTTCTTCAACCCATGCAGATGAGCCTCCTGATCTACTATTGCCAGTAGTGGTCTAGAGCATGAAGAGGTCAAGTGACTTATTTTTAGTCAACACAGCCAGGATATTCTGAGGCCGAATTTGAATCCAGGGCATGTAGCTCAAAGGTCACTTCTCTAACACACTAGAAGTGCCAGCCATATGGCTCAAAACACTCTCAATGTAGCCTGGATTACATTAAAATACAATTGGGAAATAGTTAACTACATAAATGAAGATACAGTTCAACACAGATAATGTTAATATGTAGTTTTCTAAGTCAATATGGGAGCCTGTAGGATGGTGTGATTAAGGCCCCGTTTCTACTTGTGTACTCTTCAATACTGCCTCTCGCCAGTCTTTCCACTGTCCTTTGTGCTCTGATATGTCTCCCCCAAAAGCTCAAACTAGGCACTGTGCCTTTGAGTAAAACATCATACCTATATATGCCTCAGTTTCCTCATCTATCAACTAAATGAATCAGACTGCATTATTTCCAGTTCTAACTCAAGTCCTAAAATTCTCAGGCTCCTTATTCTCACTGTCCCATCCTATCCACTGTTCAATCTTCTCAATCACCCCATAACTTGGGAAAATTACTTCCATCAACAAATTTAACCTCAATTAATAGGAGCTTTCTTTTCTTTCTCCCTTTCTTTGCCACACCATACTTAAAGCTGGTAGAACTGCTAATTAGGGCAGAGGAGAAGAGATTTTGTGAAAGTCTCCATGGTACTGATCTTTGCTCCCATATGATGCTAGCAGATGTGATTCCAACATGCAATTTACTTATTTAAATTTCATAAGAAAAAAAAATTGAAAAAATTAGAATAGGCAATGAGGAAGCAAAAGTGTTGAGATGGTATATTTAACGAATCCTAAAGAGTCAGTTAAAAAAAAACATAATTAACAATTTCAGCAAAGTTGTAGGATTTAAAATAAACCTACATAAACATCAGCATTTCTATGTTGAGAGAATTTTCATTTTAAATATCTCAGACAATGTAAAATAGTTGGGAATTTACCTGCTAAGACAAACCAGGAACTATATGAACATAATTACAAAATACTTTTCACACATATAAAGTCAGATCTAAAGTACTGGAGAAATATTAATTGCTCATGAGTAGGCTGAATCAATATAATAAAAATGACAATTCTAGCTAATGAATGCCATAACAGTCAAACTGCTAAAAATTATTTCATAGAACTAGGAAAAAATAATAAATTCATCTGGAAGGACAGTCAAGAATATCAAGGGAATTAATGAAAACATGCAAAGGAAAGCAGCCTTAGCAGTACCAGATCTCAAACTGTTACAAAACAAGAATCATCAAAGCAATCTGGGACTGGTTAAGAAATAGTGGTAGATCAATGAAACAGATTAGGGACATTATACAAAATAGTAAATCACCATAGTAACCTAGGATTTGATAAACTCAAAGATCTAAAATTTTGGGACAAGAACTCACTATTTGACAAAAATTGATGGGAGAACTTGAAAGCAATTTGGCAGAAACTAAGTATAAATAGATATAATAGCTAGATCATGGAATGGATAATGTCATGCATGGAGTCAGGAAGGCCTGAGTTTAAATTTGGCCTCAGACACTACATGGGTGAACCTGGGCAAGTCACATAATGCCATTTGCCTCAGTTTCCTTATTCATAAAACGGAGAAGAGAATGGCAAACCAAAAGTATCTTTGACAACAAAACTCCAAATGGAGGTCACAAGAAGTTAGATCCAACAGGACAGTAAGAAAAAAATGACTTTTTTCTTATTTTACCTCACCCTCACCCCTGCTCCAGATCACTGCCTTGTTATGATGGAGGGCCTTGAGTAACTCAATGAAACTGTGAGCTATGTTGTGCAGGGTTACCCAATGCAGACAGGTCAGAGTGGAGAGCTTTGACAAAAGACTGGCTAGAGATGAAAATGGCAAACCATTCCAGTATCTTTGCAAAACAAATAAACAACAAACACACACACAAACAAATGGACAGTACCAAAATGATAAAACAGACAATATTGGAAGATAAATTTCTCAGGTCAGGGAAGAGCAGAGGGCAAATTGCTCCAGTATTAATGAAACATCTGGACCAATGCCAAAAGGAAGCTCAGCTGCAGGTGCATCTGGTGACATTGTCAAAAGGAAAGTTTGGTGTTGTAAAGGCTAATATTGCATAGGAACCTGGAATGTAAGAGCTATGAACCAAGACAAGCTGTATGTGGCCAAACAGCAGATAGAAAGATTAAACATTGACATCTTAGGTACCAGTGAACTTAAATAATTGAGAATGGGCAAGTTCAGTTCAGATAATCATAGCATATATCACTATGGGCAAAAATCCCTTAAAAAGGGAATAGCTCTTATACTTAATAAAAGGAGGAGAAAAGCAATACTGGGGGATAATCTCAAAAGTGACAATGGTTATCTATTCAAATCCAAGGCAAAATGTTCAATATCACATTACTACAGATCTGTGCTCCAACCACTAATGCCAAAGAGGGCAAAGTTCTAGAAATGATACCAAAAAAAGATGTCACATTCATCATAGGGGATCGCAAAAGACACTTAGACTAATAGGCTAGTTTGGTCATAGAATATAAATTGAAATCGAGCAGAGACTGATAAGAGTTTTGTCAAGATAACTCATTGGTCACAGCATATTTGCTTTTTTCAACAACCCAAAAGGTGGATGGACATCACCAGATGGTCAATATGTAAATCAGATTGGTTATATGCTTTGAAATCAGAGGTGGAAAAGCTCTATAGTTAATTAAAACAAGACCTGGAACTGACTCTGTCTCAGATCATGAGCTTTTCACTGCAAAACTCAGATTTAAATTGAAGAAGGTAGGAAAAACCATCAGACCATATATGTATGACCTAAATAACATCCTTTATGAATATGAAGTGGAGGTGATAAAAGATTTAAGGGATTAGAGCTGTTGGAAAAAGTGCCTGAAGAATTGTGGGCAGAGATTCATAATATTTGTACAGAAAGCAGCAACAACCACCAAAAAAAATTCCAAAGAAAAAGATCAAGAAAACAAATTGTCTAAGAAATTTTACAGATGGCTGAGGAAAGAGGGAAAAAGAAAGAGAAAGATATACCCAATTAACTGCAGAATTCCAGAGAATAGCAAGGAAAGGGAAGATTTTCTTAAATTAACAATGCAAAGAAAAGAAGAAAGTGATAGAATGGGAAAAACAAAAGATCTCTTTAAGAAAATAAGAGATGTCAAGGGAAAGCTTCCTCCAAAACTGGATAAGATAGAAACCAAAAATGGTAGGGATTTAATAGAAACAGAAGAGATTAAGAAGAGGTGACAAAAATACACAGAAAAAATAATATAAGAAAGATCTTAACATTATTAACCATAATGATGTGGTTATTATCTAGAGCCAAATATCCTAGAAAATGAAGTCAAATGAATCTTAGGAAGCATTGTTAACAATAAGGTTATTGGAGGTGATAGAATTTCAGCTGAGCTACTTAAAACTCTAAAAGAGGATTAAAGTGCTATATTCATATATATGCCTGCAAATTTGGAAAACATAACAATGACCACTTAATTGGAAAAGATCATTTTAAAATTCAATCCTAAAGGACAATGACAAAGAATATTCAAATCATCATACCATTTCATTCATTTCATATGCCAGTGAGGTTATGCTTAAGATTCTGTAAGCTTCAGCAACATGTGGACACAGAATTATCAGGAGAGTAGGCTCATTTTTGAAGGGGCTGAAGAGTTAGAGACCAAATGTCCAACATCTGCAGGATTATGAAGAAATCAGATGAATTCCAGAAAAAACAACTACTCCTTTTTAAAATTTTTTAACGTTTTATTGACATGCTTTGTTTTTACTTTAAAGATTATAGATTACTTCCACTTTCTGAGAGCTCTCATCAAAAGTTTAAATGGAATGTTAAACGGCATTTTCATTTTCACATTAGTTTACTGTATTGCTAGTTTAGTTTAATACAATAAACTAATATGAAAATGAAAATGCTTTTTAACATCAATAACATACCTCCAATTCACTATTTTTTTCCTTCTTAATCTTCCCTTCCTCCTCTCCCTGTCCTAGATATGGCTACCATTACACCCACCCACACATCCACACTACATATATATATGTATATATATACATATGTATATACATATATATGTATGTATGTAAAATCTGTCTATATATACTTCCTTTTTTCAGTTCTTTTTCTATTTTCAGACATCTTTCTTCATATGTTTTTTCTGGTTAATTTGGGTATTTATAATGTTCAAAATAATTTATTTGCTCAAAGTTGCTTTTAAAATAATATTGTTACTGCATACAATGTTTTCTTGGTTCTGCTCATTTTACTCTCCATTATTTGCAAGTCTGTCCATGTTTTTGTGTGGGTTATATGTGTTTATCATTTTTTAATAGCACAGTAATATTTCATCACAATCACATATCACACAACTTTTATAACCATTCCCCAGTTGGTCGGCATCCCTGCAATTTCCACATATTTGCTACCACAAAGAGAGCTGTTATAAATATTTTAAAATATATACATTCTTTCTTTTTCCCTATTCAGCCTTAGAAATAGATTTAGTAGTAATATTATAGGATTAAAGAGTATAGGCAGTTTAATAATTCTCTGAGCATAATTCTAGATTGCTCTTCAAAATGGTCCGGTCAGTTCAGTTTTACCAACAGTGGTTAGTTTCCAATTTTTCCAAATCCACTGCTCCAACATTTGTTTTTTCCAACTTCAATAATTTTAGCCAGTCTGAATGATATCTCAAGGTTGTTTTAGTTTTCATTTTTCTAATCAATAATAATTTAGAGCATCTTATGTGACTATAAATTGTTTTGATTTTGCTTCATTGACTACACTAAAGTCTCTGACTGTGTGGATCAAAACAAAATGTTGCAAATCCTCAAAAATGTGCTAGTGCCTGATCTCCGATTTGTCTCTTGAAGAACCTTTATGTGGGTCAAGAAACAATAGTTGGAACCAAACATGGAACAAGTGATTGGCTTAAGATTGGAAAAAGAGTACAAAAAAGCTGTATATTGTAACCTTATTTATTTAACTTACATGCAGATACTTCATCATGCAAATTACCAGTCTGCATGAATCAAAAGGTGGAATTAAGGTTTCCAAGAAAAATATAAACAGTCTCAGATATGCAGATGATACCATTCTGATGGCAGAAAGTGGAGAGGAATTAGGAAGCTTCTTGATGAGAGTGAAAGAAGAGTGCAAAAACAGATTGAAGCTTAACATCAAAAAACCCAAGATTTTGGCAATGGGTCCCATTACTTCTTGGCAAATAGAGGTAGCAGTAATAGTAGTGGTATCAGATTTTATAGTCTGGAGCTGAAAGATCACTGTAAATTGCAAGTGGAGCCATGAAATTAAAAGATGCTTCTTGCTCCTTGGAAGGAAAGCTTTGGCAAATCTGGATAGCATACTAAACAAAAATATCACCTTGCCAACAAAGGTCCATATGCTCAAAGTTATGATTTTTCCAGTGGCAATGTGTGGCTGTGGGAATTGTACTACAAGGAATGTTGAGAAAGGTGCAGAATGGGTAATTTTGGATTATGTTTCTAGAGAAGGCTTTTGAGAGTCTCTTGGAAAGCAAAAGATCAAATCAATCAAATACTTAAAGAAATCAATTCAAACACCAAGCTAAAATACTCTAGCCACATAAAGAAAAGAAAGGAGTCATTGGAAAAAAACTCAGTTATTGGAAAAGACTAAGGCAAAATGAAAAAGGAATAGCAGAGGATGAGATGGACACTACATAGAGCCACAGAAACAATGAATATGAACTTGGACAGATTCTGAGAGATAGTAGAGGAGGAAAGGGCCTGGATTGCTATGGTCTATGGGGCCATTAAGAGTCAGACATGACTGAATGACTGAAAAACAAAAAACAAAATGACTGAATAAACAAACAATAAGCCATATACCAATATAAGGTCAAAATGGATACATGATTTAGACATAAAGAATGAAGTTGTAAGAAAACTAGGGGAGCACAGAAAATGTTACCTGTCAGATTTGTGGATAAGGGAAGAACTTGTAAATGAACAAGAGATAGTGAGAATAACAGGATGTAAAATGCATAATTTGGATGATATTAAACTAAAAAGATTCTGTACAAGTAAAAGCAATGCAGCCAAAATTAAAAGGAAAGCAGAAACTTGGTTGGGTGGTAGAAGATTTATAGCAAGTTTTTCTGATATAAGACTCATTTTTCAAATATATGTTTAAAATTTAAATTTGTAAGAATATAAGTCATTCCCCAAATGATAAATGATCAAAGAATATGAAAGTTTTCTGACAAAGAGATCAAAGCTATTTATCGTCAATTGAAAAAATTCCCTAACTCACTAGTGATTAGAGAAATATAAATTAAAACAACTCTAAGACACTATTTCACACCTATCAGATTGGTTCATATGACAGAAAAAGAAAATGACAAGTGTTGAAGGGGATGTGGAAAAACTGGGGCATTACTGCATTGCTGGTGGAGTTGTGAACCAACTGGAAAGCAATATAGAACTATGTGCCCAAAACTGTAAGTGTACATGCTTTTGAATCCAGCAATACCACTACTAGGTCTGCATCTCAAAGAGGTCAAAAAGGAAAAGGACCTATTTGGCTTTTGGGTTTTTTGTTTTATTTTGTTTATGGGGTTTTTTTGTTTGTTGTTTTCTTTTGTTTGTTTTTGGTGAGGCAATTGGGGTTAAATGACTTGCCCAGGATCACACAGCTAAGAAGTGTTAAGTGGCTGAGGCCATATTTGAACCCAGATCCTAACAACTCCAGGGCTCATACTCTAGCAACTGTGCCATCCAGCTGCCCCAACTTACTTGTCCAAAAATATTTATAGCAGCTCTTTTTGTTGTGGCAAAGAATTGGAAATTGATATTGATCTGTTGGGAAAGGGCTGAACAAGTTATGGTATTCTAAAGTAATGAAACATATTTGTGCTATAAGAAATGATGAACAGGCAAATTTCAGAAAAACCTGTGTAGTCTTACATGAATTGATGCTGAATTAAGTGATCAGAACCAGGAGAACATTATATACAGTAATTGTAATGTTCTGGTTAGCTTTCTGGAGGTCCTTCAAATGGGCCTTGGTTTCAGCAGAATAATCACCATAAGAATAGTCAGGGATAAAGTCCAAAGTCTTTATTATCTCCTTCACAGTCTGACTCCTTTGTCTGGGGCCAGGCTAGCTTTCTGGAGACCCTACAGAATGGATCTTGGTTTCAGTGAAGGAATGTAGGAGGCAGGAGAGCCACCAGAATGGTAGTCAAGTCTTCTCTTTCTATCTCCGAATCTGTCTCCCAGTCTGAACCAGTCTCTCCCGAAGTGCAGGAGGCAGGCAAGCAGGAGAAGCTGATCAAATATGGAATCTCTGTGGCTGACTTTATCCTTAGTTTAAATATTCTATTACATCATTTGTAGAACATCACCATGCTAAATACTACGCATTTGTAAACTGGATAACCATTGTCTTATCAATTCCACTGAGTTAACACCCTGTTGTAAGAATCCTTGCTTCAAGTTATATTACTCCAGAGTTCTGGCCCATTATAAGTAATAGAAACATTGTGTGATGAAGATGTAGCTATTCTCGGCAATATAATGATCCAAGACAATTCTGGAGGATTTAAAATAAAAATGCTACTACCTATAGAGAAAGAACTGATTGAACCTGGATGCAGATCAAAGCATATTTTTTCTCTGTTTTTAAAAGTTTTTTGGGGGAAGAGGGTTTGTATTTTCTTTCAGAACATGACTAATATGGAAATATGTTTTGCATGATTTCACATGTATAATCCATATCAAATTGCTTTTCTTCTCTCAATAAATGGGAAAGGAAAGGAGGGAGAGAATTTGAAACTCAAGATTTGAAAAATGAGTCTTAAAAATTGTTTTTACATAGAATTAGGAAAAATAAAATTTTAAATAAAAAAAAAAAGCCCTTCACAGGTTGGTTTCAATCAACCTTTTCAGTTTCATTGCACATTTCCCTTCAGGCATTCTGTGCTCCAAATAAACTGATCTATTTACTATTCTTTGTGAATCACAATCTATATCTCATGACTCTGTGCCCTTGTCAGTCTTCTTAATTCCAATGTATTCTCTCCTCATTGCAGAGAATCCCTTGCATCTTTCTCAGTTTGGTTCAAGTGCTATATTCTACTCAAGGCTTTTTGTGATTCTCTCCATTACTCTTGCTCCAGTTCAGGTTCCAGGCACATCACAAGACTGTGATCAAGGCAAATAAGTAGGCTTTTTTGGGTGACTTACAAAAGGAAGCGGGAAATAAAAGAAAGAGTGCATGCAGTTCTACCCAAACCCCAAAATCTAGAGAGTGGTGGTATGATAGTCAGTGGCCTAAATGAGAGGCAGGATATTTGAGTCAAATGATGTAACCATACACTATCTTTTATGTACCATAGCTCTCTTGGGTACTTGATTTTGTTGGACAATAAGTCTTTAAATAAAATTTTAGAGAGCAGGAAAAAGAAAGAGGGATGGAGAAGACTCATTGTAGGCTCACTCAGTGTAGGCATTTGGCCACAAGATCAGTGGTTACATTTTGGTTTCACAGTTACAAGATTTGGGATTTCTCTATCAATTTATTATCTATCTACTATCTATTTTATCATCTGTTTACTTAGATGTCACTATGTATTATAGATCATCTATCTATATATTATATATCATTTTTCTACCCATCATCCATCTGTCTGTTCTTTTATTTACCTATCATCATCCATTATTTATCTATCATCTATCATTTATCTATTATCTATCACCTATCATTTATCTATCTATCTATCTATCTATCATCCATCTATCTGACTGTCCGTTTATCTATATGTAATGGAGGGACTGGCTAATGAAGATCCAGCCCTTAAAGCATATTTTGGCTTGTTCTGGTGGATTACATGGAACATGTATAATATTCCAAGCAGGTTTCAACGCCACATGTAGAGGCCTAGTGGGCTTACTTTAGTCATGAAGAACTGAATGGCTGATACTGTGGTGATGAAAAGTCTTCTAATTGGCTGAGGAGCTATAATTGAGGATTTGTACAAAGCTCTGAAAACACCTCTCACAGACTTTGCTGGAAACTTTCCTTTAAGGATGGATGCTATGAATCTCTGAGTGGGAGATAAAGAGACAGCTAAGTTGAGCAGTGCATGGAGTTATGGACCTAGTTTCAGGAAGATATAAGTTTAATATAGGTCTCAGACACTTTGTAGCTGTGTGATCCTGGGCAAATCACTTAGCCACCATTTCCCTCAATTTCCTCAACTGTAAAATGGGGATAATAGTAAAAACACTTACCTTCCAGAGTTGTGGTGATGATCATTTGAGAAAACACTTAAAGTTCTTTGTGAACCTGAAAGTGCTAGATGGACCTGTCATCTGGGACACGAAGTTCTTTAAAGAAGCAACTGATGCACCAACCATGATGTACCCAGAAGTGAACTTGGTGGGATCTCACTGAAGGGAGAAAAGAATCCCCCAGGTACATAATTCTGCTGTTTCCTATGTGTGTTTTTAGTACTTTGTGTTTCAAGTTGAGTTCGCTTTCCCTAGGACTGAATGTGGGAGGACTATCAACCATACAAAACCAGCTACTAATCTGTGGGTGGCCGGAGTTCAATGGAGCAGGCTAGAGATAAGATCGTTTGGAAACAAAGAGAAGTTTATTTTCAGTGTGAGGGAAATAGCTTGCAAACAAGGAGGTAGATTAGATGAGTGTGCTGGATCCCTGACCCTAGTGGGGATACCTGATGTACAGAGGTTAAACCTCAATTATACCAATGAATGTACAGTGAACTGTAGCCCTGACAATGAGGAGTAACAGCAACAATATGGCAAGTTTGATGCATAGTAGGACTTTGTTGCCATAATGTGGATACAGTAGGTGCTTGTATGAGATCAGGGAACATTGGTCAAAGCAATGTAATAATTCTATGAAACAATTCTGGAATTTTGCTGTGGCTGAGATTATCTAGCTAGCGAGCACAAAGAATTGTTGCTTTTTTGTTTTGGTTTTAGTTTTTTTGCTGAGACAATTGGGGTTGTGACTTGCCCAGGGTCACACAGCCAGGAAGTGTTTGAGTGCCTGAGGTCACATTTGAACGCAGATCCTCCTGACTTCAGGGCTGGTGCTCTATCTACTATACCAACTAGCTGCCCCACAAAAAAAATTATTGTTAAGCCAAGCTCAGGGCATCGTTTGCTTGCTGGGCCTTATGTTAGGAAAATAGTGTGTCTCCTGATAGCTGGACATTTCTCCCTTTTAGACAAAGGGAAGGGGTCTGAAAGAACCTCTACCCTTCTGGACAATAAAGGAGAAGCAGGTATAAACCCATGAGCCAAGAGAAGACACTTGGGATGGGACAAGCATTTTTATCCCAGGAGGTCATTACTTGAGGAGACCTATTGGGGATGGATATTTGGGTATCATTGCTAGTCACTGCTTGCTTGCAAGCAGAAAGAAGAGGAGGGGGACAAGATTATAAAGAAAGAAAATGCTAATATACATTGAAATCAGGACCTTAGTGGTTGGGCACAGAACAAAAGAGAAGAGGAAAAAAAAACTAGGACAGTATTCTCAGCCCTCATCCAGAATCTTGAAACAGCTGTCTTATCTGGGTGACAGATACTTCAGAGTCCATATTAGATGAACCTTGAGGTCCCTTGAGCATGCTACCATCACTCAAGCCAGGGGATTTTGTCAGATGATGTGGGAGTCCACACCACAAGTCTGGCAGCTGTGGAAGTAGTCAGAAGGACTGGTAGGGGCCCTTAGAGAAAATTCTTTATATCAATCTTTGGATCTCAGTGTCTAGACAGTATAACATAAGTTGTTAATTAAAAGTCACTAAACAATACATAGAGATGATTCGATTTCCCAGCCACACAGGGACACATTCAAACAATGTAATAGTTTTTTTCTCACAGTTCTCATAATTGCATAATTACATTGTCAGGTAAAAATCAAAGTCACAATGGACTAGTTTTAACAATGGGCATGTCAACCATGATGTCTCAAATGCTAACTAACATCAGGTCTTTTTGCATTCTAGTAACCCATTTTCTTTTTTTTTTTAATAGTATTTTATTTTTCCAAATACATACAAAGATAATTTTCAACATTCACCTTTGCAAAACCTTGTATTCCAAATTTTTCTCCCTCTCTCCCCTCTTTCCCCTCCCCAAGATAACAATCAGATATATATTAAATATATGCAATTCTTCAAAATATATTTCCATATCTGTCATGCTATGCAAGAAAAATCAGATCAAAAGGGAAAAAATACAAGAAAAGGAATAAAACTAGCAAACAAGCAAACAATAATAAAAACAACAGATGAAAATACTATGCTTTGATTCACATTCAGTCTCCATAGTTCTCTCTCTGGATATGATAGCTTTTTCCATCACAAGTCTATTGGAATTGCTTTGAATCACCTCATTGTTTAAAAGAACCACATCCATCACAATTGATCATCACACAATCTTGTTGCTGTTTACAATGTTCTCCTAATTCTACTCATTTCACTTAGCATCAGTTCTTGTAAGTCTCTCCAGACTTCTCTGAAGCTAATCGTTTCTTATAGAACAATAATTTTCCATTACATTCATATACTATATCTTATTCAGCTATTCTCCAGCTAATGGGCATCCACTCAGTTTCTACTCTTTGCTATTATAAAAAGAACCCATTTTCTATATTCATTTAATTTACATTTTGAGTCCCAGCTATTTCACGTAGTCATCTGGTCTCTACATATCTTTTCTTGGACAATATACTTGTTTAGAGGACAGCTCTAAAAAAGGTTCTGCTTTTTTATTCCAAATCAGTGGTTTCTAGATAATTCTGCTAGCAATACCATTTAAATTTGTTTCTTTAATTTTGCAACTTTAGACATATTCAGTTTACATACCATTTGCTATTTCTTTCCTTATCTATATCCTATACCTAATACAAGACTCTTTTAAAAATTTATGAGAGTCCAAAACAAATTCTTCTGCCCTTTAAAAGTCATCAGATGTATACCTTAAAATGAGGAAATAATTTCACTTTCTTTACCATTATCAACACAATTTAGGTGCAAAATTGTCCATCCAATTTGAGAACTTATCACTAAACACACCAATGTCTGAATTTCCACAAGAGACATTTTGAAAACCAATCATATACATGTATATATACTTCTTAGAGAAAACAGTTAAATCATGCTGGTTTTCTCAAAATTTACTATTCCATTTATTTAGAAAACTTTTTCACATTACACCATTGTCTTATTACTTTGCTTAATCATTTCACCCTAAGGAGAATATCATCCTATGTAATAATTCGACCACAGATATTCATTAAAATTATAATATATTCATGTTTGCATCCTATTATAGTAACTCAGGGAAATGTTCCAGTATCAATATATTATTGTACTTACAAAATTTCTTGATTACAGAAATGTGTTATAAAAGGAAAGAGTGAGACATGGTTACAACAATGTCATATATCATAACAGGAAAGAAAAAAACCTCTTTGCTCTATTTGATTCTAGGAATGAGTCATATCTGACTGCCAATCATGTAGTCACAGGGTATTAAAAAGAAGGCTCAGGATTAATCATGTGGGGAAATTTCCTTTTCAGAAAGGAAAAATACAACTGAAATAGAATCAGGAGAATCCTATCTGGACTGCACCGAGATGGTCTCCCAAATTTTTTCCAGGCACAGAAATCCACCAATAGCAGTTCCCAGACTGCAGCACATATCATTTTTTCCTATTGGCTTCATGGCAATTCAGATAACTATCTTTGCAATCAAAGTTCAAAACAATACTAAATTTCAGTCCCAAGAATTTTACCTTAAGTAGTAAAATTTTAACAACATGGGGCCTGAATATCTTTCCTGATATTTCCCTAACAGTTAACTTTTCATTTTTTCTTTACTTATAAATTAAAACTACTCCTATTTTAGGGCTTCAGACATATATACAGCAAATACCTAATATCTGACATCATTAACATGTTGAAGTTACATCCTTAAATCACCCCATATACTTTCATAATAGCTAAAATTTTCAAAAAATTGCTATTATGTATTATTATTAGGATTTTTTTTAACAAAATATACTTCATTAAACATTTAACAGTTTTCAAATGTCTATTTTTAATCACATCCTTTTAAAAGCCCAGTTCATGTATAACAACATCCAGATCAAAAAGCTGTTTTGTCTAACAGCATTTCTGCATAATGGTCTCTTAAGTCTCCAAATTTAAGAGTATAATAAGAACACAAACAATAAATTTCAGATGATATAAATTTCATTTTCAAATGATCAAATATAAAAATCATTGATCTTATTACTTTGGGCATTTTAAAATCTTTTTTGAATTATCAACTATGGAATAATTACATTCAATTAAAGAAAAAAATAATATTGTAGTGCTTAGCACATGCCAGTCACTATGTTAAGTACTTTATTCTCTTTATTTTATTTTGATCTTCACAATAATCCTGACATGGGGAATGTTTTTAGATCAGGAAATTGGGGCAAATGGGGAGATAAGATAACTTGCCTACGATTACACAGATAATAAATTTCTGCAAATGGAATATAATTTGTTTCCCTACATTTTCCAAGCATTTTTTTTCAACATCTGTATATGGAAATCTGATTTGAGATGAGATAGGTTAACAGGGAGAGACATGGAGGAGTGACAGGAGTCTCTTGTGTTTAGATAATCTTTTCTCTTTTCATATCAAGGAAGAATTTAAAAGACATTGTTATGAAGGTGCTAGGTGGCACAGTGGGTAGAGTACCAGCCCTGAAATCAGGAGGGCCTGAGTTCAAATCTCATCTCAGACACTTAACACTTCTTAGCTGTGTGACCCTGAGTAAGTCACTTAACCCTAATTGCCTCAGCAAAAAAAAAAAAAAAAAATAAGACCTTGCTATAAGGTGCACACAGTTAACCCATCCCCCCCCCCCCAAAAAAAAAAAAAAAACCTTACTAAAATGTTTCAGAATGGTGTGAGTTCTTGGAATTACCCTTGCAATCTTAAAATAATTAATTTCCAAACTCCTTAATCTACACCAAGATATTTTAGTATTTGCATAAACTTTGATTATCTGATTTTATTTCTGCAATTCCAACATGTTAAAGCTGAACCTACAGACAAAAGCGTCTTGCATATTTTTTTTCTTTTCCTCGTATAACCTAATCTCCCTCAGAAAGTTTAAAGTGAGAATCAGTCTTGCTTACTGGGACAATTGTTTCAACTACAAAAGTTCATTAATCTTTCCCAGTGTTCTAAACTCTTTGGCTATACTCCTTAGGAGTGGCTGGCTGGCTGAATTCTAAGTCAAGATAACAATTTAGCTCACAATACAATAATACAAATAAAATGACAGACACAAACAGTTCTAATAAAGCCTTAAGTCACAGTCCTTGGCCAGGCGTGCACCAGTTTAACAGAAGCATGTAACTAACAACTTTCTTAGCCTTTAGAGGGGGCCAAGGTCACACTCCTGATCTATGAAGGCTGGAATCTGGAGGCAGGCACAGTTTGTTAGGAGAACAGAGTGTGCAGAAAAGATTTCCTTACCAGAGAGACCCAAGATAGATTGGGTCACCAAAAGGACCCTGGAGTTTTCTTCACAAATAACAATGAGCTCAACCAAAGCAGGAGCTCGGAGAATTGGAGCAGGGACAAGGGCAGAGGACTCACCAGACAAAGCAGGGGAGGAGGAGGAGAAGGAAGGCATCAAAGTCTGGAGAAATAAATTGCCGGTGGAGTCTAGTCCATCCATTCCCACTGGTACCAGAGAGTTCAATGGCTCAACACTATGTTCAATCCCACTTCTGACACCGATTAATGTCAACTGGATGAAACTGGCCTCTAACCCATGTATGGCTGGTGCTAAACAAAGCAGGCTAGACAAGGAGGTCAGAAATCAAAGTTTAGTTTCAAAGTTAGAGGAAAGGCTTGCAAGTAAGGAGGCAGATTAGAGGCAGAGACCCGCCACTAATGGGGGGACCCACTTTCGTCTGACCCAACCTCAATACCAGTGTCCGAACAGTGATTGTAGCACTGATAATAAGAGGTAATAGCAATAATGTGACAAGGCTGCATGACCAGAACATGGACACAGCAGGTGCTTGTCCTAGTTTAGGTCAAAGCAATATGATAATTCTAGGAAACATTTTTTGAAATTTTGCTGAGGCTGAGATCATCCAGTGGCTGAAGCAAAGGATTGTTGTTATGCCAACTTTAGAAGTTAGGCTTGCTAGACCTTAGCTAGGGAAAACAGGATGCCTCCTAATACCTAATCGCACAGAAGAAAGCATATTCCCCATTTGGAAGATGTCTATTTAAATGTCTCCTGCTTATGCTATACTTTCTTAATATTCTTTTGTAAAACCTAAATGATATCAATTATTTAATCAATATGATGGGGCTCACCATATGGGGATTCATGAGTACTACTACTACAATTTTTCAACCCCTCCAGGTTACCCACTCGGTTGTTGATATGAGTGGAAGTTGGGAATTTGCCCAGGATGGTGTTCTACATATAAATAATTGCTGCTTCTCCCAAAAGGATGCAAAGTTTTTGTGTCTATAGTCTCAGACTTTGGTACTTAGCAGACACTTGAAGCTCTTGATTGAAAAAAAGTAAGAATAGGCTGAAAACAAATAGGGGCTCATCTCAAGAAGCATCTAGTCTAAAAAAGAAGCAAGGAACTGGCAAGATCTAAGAAAAGGTTTGAGATGACTTTGTCAGCTTGAATCACAAAAAAATTCAGAATTAAAAGAGACAGCTGTGACTATTTAATCCAACCTGTACATGGAAAAGAATCTAAAGCACCACACATAAACAAAGGATCAGCTAGTTTTTGCAGGAAAACCTCCAGTGATAGGGAACATAAATGTTCAGGGAATGATGCCAGAGGTAAGAGATCAAGGTGATTAAAATCTGTTTTCTGCTCTCAATCACTCTGGCAAGATCAGAAAGTCTGGGTTGGAATATCACTTATCAAAATTTGGACAAGTAATCTTACCTTTTGGAGCCTCAATTTCCCCTTCTATAAAATGAGAGGATTGTATTAGCTGATCTCTAGGAGCTCTTCCAGGTCTTACTGTGGGACTGTGTCAGCAAATATACATCAAAGCCATGTTTCTTCCACTTTCCATCTTGCAACTTCCCTTAATACTCAGGGTCTCTTCACCCTGGAGCATCCAAGCTCCCCTGGTCAACTTTATAGCCCAGAACATGTCTCTGAAAGACTTGCTCCTTTCTCTATTTGTGAGTTCCTTCTGGGGCTAAGTCTTATAGGAGGATCAAGCTGGCTGGGCAGGGATTGTCTTTTTTTTTTTTTTTTGATGGTATACATATCCCTAGAATGTAACAGTGCTGACACATAATACTTAATAAATTCTTATTTCCTTCATTTTTTCTTCCTTCCCTTCTTCTCTCTACTCTCTCTCACCCCAACATCCTTCCTTCCTTCCTTTTTCTTTTTCTTTTTTTCTTTCTTTCTTTCCCCCCTCCTTCCCTCCCTCCCTCCCTTCTTCCTTCCTTTCTTCCTTCCCTCCCTCCCTTCTTCCTTCCTTTCTTCCTTCCTCCCTTCTTCCTTCTTCCTTCCTTCCCTCCCTTCTTCCTTCCTTTCTTCCTTCCCTCCCTTCCTCCTTCCTTTCTTCCTTCTTTCCTGCCTTCTTTATCCATTCAAATATTACATAATAACTATGAAATGCAGCCTGGAATAATAGAGAAGGCCAACTCCAATTTAAGAAAATCTGGATTCAAGTCCTACTTTCTGACACACATATCAGACCATTAAGTTCTTTGTGCCTCAATTAACTATCTCTGTAAGTTGTAGAGAATGTGACCAGTTATAATGGAAAAGGAAGTTGCCTGTACCAACCAAACCATATCATCCTCTTCCTGTTGAAGAACTATAATGAAGAATTGAATAGAGGAGCATAAAACAGGTGCCAAATCCTAGATGAGATGGGAGGGAGGAAAGAATACTTCCAACCAGAGAAGGTTTCCTAGGGAGGTGACATTTGAATTGAATCTTGATGACTGGGTAGGATTTAAAAAAATGAAAACAAAAGGAGAAGTGGTAGTTTTTCCAGTTTTACACACACAAATGCACACACACACACACACATTCACATCTAGACTTTAGCTCTGTTAACTTCTTGCTGAGTATTCCCTTTTCTCATTTGGAGCCTATTGGCAATTAGCTATTTGCTAAGATCATCTCTATATTGATTTCTTAATGTTGATATCAGTGGGTGGGGGGCAAAATAGTCCCAAGCAATCCCAGGATTCAAAGTGCCAATGGAAAACACCAGCTCTGATCTCCTATCTACACTGCTAAAATCCAGCTACAAACCATCTCTTCAGGATCTTTCAGACCAATGGGTTCTACCTGGGCCGCATCCCAATCCCATCCAGTAACCCATCCACAAGCACTATGAGCACTGACTCAAAATGCACAGTAAACTATGGGGGACAATGTAAGGTTATTTTTGAACATGGTGCTAAAAGGTTATCCATGTTGAGATGTTTCAAAGGTAGTCAGAACAATTGCAAATAGGGAGAAATCAAGACTGAGGGTCTAAATTTGGGAATCTATTTTTAAAAGATAATAAAAGATGTAGGAATGGATAAGATAGTTGAGTAGGAAAGAAGAGAGAAAAGGGCTGAACCTCTGAAATGCTCATACTTAAGTGTAGGAGGAAGAAGAAGATCCTCAAGAGACTAAGAAGGAGTTTTCAGAAAGGTGGAGGGACAGAGAACTAGTTAAGAATAGGAAACAAATGTTGTAGAGAGGATGCTCAGTAGTGACAAAGGCTGTGGAAAAGTCAGGAAGAGGTGTGGGAAGATGCCATTGGACTTAACTATTAGGAAGTTATTAGTGATTTTAAAAAATTTAGTTTCAGTAAAATGATAGAGATCTAAGTTAGATCACATAGAGACATAAAAATATTTGTAGAAAGAAGAGTTGGTAGAAGGGGAGAGTTGAAAAGGAGAGAGAATGGGGACACTGGATGGTACAAATTCCTAGAGGAAACGGGATGAGGTTGATTCACATGTCTGATACTAGAAGGAAAGACTGGATGACTCTTATAAGGGTAATCTAGGTCAACCCCCCCTCATTCCACACATAGGAGGACTGAGCCTCAGAGAGAGTAGAAACAATTTGCTTCAATTTATATCCTAAATAACTCCCTGACTCCAAATTGTTGCTATTTCCACTATACAAAACCTAGAAAAACATAGATTCTGAGCACTGGAACAAGAGGGAGAAGCAGGAGCTCATAATAGATTGCCTTCCATCGTGGAAGAGGTGAACAGCGTTGGAAGCTGCAAAAATACAGAGTAGGAATTATGAAAAAGGCTACTGGATTCATACATCTGTTTGTATACTAAAAAATGAACATCCTTAATGGATACAGACTTTTCTTAGCCCTGGGGAGGAAAAATAAGAAGAAAGAGTTGAAATGAATAAAGCTTATTAAAGGCTCAGCAGAATCAGTTTGACAGCTGTAAAAATAGAACACTGAGAGAATGGAAGAAGATCATATATTGGCAACAGAGGAATTTATTTATCAGAAGTAACCCAAAAAATCCTCAGATCCCACTAATGGGAAAAAGCAGCCGAGATATTCAGGCTGCCCTACATGCAAGGCATGCAAATACTCAGATGCAGCAAAATATCACAGAATTAAAAGCTTCAAACTTTCAAAAGGGATCTTGGAAATCAGGGAACCAAATATGATCTTGCACAGGAATCCCCAAGGCTTCCCGAAGACCTCTGATGAAGACCACCTGCTAAGACAGCTCATTCCATCTTTGTTGTTTCCTTGCTAAGAATAAATTTGTTCTCTGAAACTTCCAGCCAAGCTGAAAAAGCCCAACCCCACCCTTTGTCATTCAAACATAGAAGGCAGTTCTTTTTTTTTTCCTTTTCTTTCTTTTTTGTTTTTTGTTTTTGAAAAAACAGAGTAGGAAAAAAAAAGAAAAGAAAAACAGAAAAGGAATACAAAATAAATATAACAGACCAAAAGAGAACATTGTCATATGCCCAGCAGAAATCAGAGAGGATTCAAAATATATTACAACAAATTACCAGATCAAGAAAGTGTATATATTAATAGAAGAAATTATATTCATGAATATGCATTTTTCTTTACTTCCTTGTAAATCATTCTTTGGTTTTTCTGCTGCATATATTATTTACTTTATTCCTTTTTCTCCCCTTTCATCCCCTCCACGATCCCCAAGCAAGTTACTAAGATAGATTTATTTACACATGTGGATACACACATACACACACACACACACACACACACCTGTCTTTTCTATGCCTGCTGACTCTTAAATTCTGCTCCATAACTTGCCTTGCTATTATTAACTTCCTCCCATCCAAGGATTCCCCCTCTTGTTCCCTCACCCTTTGCTTCCCCATCTGCTCATCTCGCCCCCTTTTTTTCTTCATAGATTTTAGAGAGTGTTATACCCTTCATGGTAGATATGTAGTGTTGTTTATTGAATCCATTTCTGATATGAATAGATTTTCAGAACTATGAGACCTATTCCTCCCTCTAATGACTCTATGTCATGCTTCTTCTTCATCTCATTTGTATAACAATTACTATTTATTACCTTAACTCTGCCGACCTTTCTTATGAGCTAACCTATTGTTGATGTTAATCTTAAACATATAGTATACATTTTCCTATGTAAAAAAGAAAACAAGTTGTCCACGTTTAAAGTCTATGTTGAGTTCCTTAAAATTGATCTTTGATATTAGCTATTACATGTTAAGTTTTCTGCTAAGTTCAGTTTTGGTTGATAGAAAGTCCTGAAAATCTGCAAGTTTATTGAATGTCCATTTTTCTCATTTAAAATTATAAATAATTTTTGCTGGATATGATATTTTTTGGACACAGGCCTAGTTCTTTTGATTGTTGGTAGATATGATTCCAGGACTAGCAGTCTTTTATTGTAACTGCTGATAAGTCTTGTATAATTCTAAATGTAGCTCCCACATATTGAAATTGCATTTTCTTGTTTCTTGCAAAATTTTTTCTTTAATCTGGGGATTTTGAAATTTGGCAATTGTTAATGACCCTGCCTAGGTGAAAGGGCAGGTAAATTCTCTGAGAGCCTCCACAGCTGTGAATCATAAACTTGAAGGAATTGCAAAATAGCCTTCACTCACACAGGTGTTGCTTGTGGACTGGGAATGAGATAAATTAGAGGCAGAGAGAAGAAGACAGAGGTCAGACAACACAACTGTCTCTCAGTGGCAATTGCCTTTCAATCTCCTTGTATCATCACCATCCTCTCACATGAAGAGATCCATTCTACAGGTCTGAGTTAGACCTCCAGCAGCCTCTGGCAAGTGGCTCCCATATCACAACAGGCAATAATAGTCCTTTGTGTTTTCCACAAAAGATCTCTTTGAGGTGGTGATTGGTGGATATTTTCTATTTCTGCTTTCCCTTCATGCTCTATTGTTCCAGGACAATTTTCTTGGATTATTGTGCATTATTGTGTTAAGGTCCTTTTTTTGGTCATAACTTTCCAGTAGTCTGGTTATTCTTAGATTTTCTTTTCTTGATTTATTCTCCAGATTTGTCATTTTCTGATGTTTGACATTCTATTTTATTTTCTCATTCTTTATAATGTTTTGTTATTTCTTGGTCTCCCATAGGTTTCTTTTGTCCAATTCTAATTTTCAAAGAATTATTTTCATCTTTGAGACTCTGTACCTCCTTTTCTAGTTGGATAACTTTTTTTTTTCCATAACCTTCTTGTTTTTCTTGGATGGTTGGTTTCCCCTCACACACTTTTTCCTCAATGTCTCTCATTTGATTTTTAAGTTCTTTTTTGAGTTCTATAAATTCTCTCTGGGTGAGAAGCCATTTCATATTACTTTTTGGAGTAGGAGTTTTTTTTTTTCTTTTTACTAAAGTGCCCTCCTCTGAAAATGAACCCATCTTCCCTATTTCCATAATATGTTTCAATGGTGGGATTCTTTCTTCTTTGTCAATTTATTTTAAAAAATAAGATGTGGATATAATGAAACTCTGATTGCTTTCATTTTTCTGACTGCAACCTAAAGTATCATTAGTAAATCCCTATCTCTCTTTGTCTTTTGGCTGACATGGTTACCATTATGGACTCATAGACTGAGAGGTGGAAATAGTTTTAGATGTGATCTAATTCACTCCCTGCCACTTTCCCCTTTCACAATTTTACAGATTAGAAAACTGAAGTCCAAAGAAATGGAATAGAATGAAGTCACACAGTAAGGGGGACAAACTTTTTTTTTTTAACTTTTACATTTTCTTCTCATTCCTTGAGAGACTTCATGTAACAAAACAAAACATTTAAGCAAAACTAACAACACCCTGATCTCATTTGAGAGGGTACATATCATTCCACATTCTATGCTCCACACCATTCTAAACTCAATTTTTAAAACTGCTTTTTTAATGAACAGAAATGTAGTTTATCTCCCTCCTACTCTATATTCCACCTCATTAGGGGAAAAAATAAGAAAAACAAAAACAAATTCCTTGTAACTAATATGAATAGTCAAGCAAAACAAATTTCCTTATCAGCAACATACAAAAATATAAATGTTGGTCTCTCAGACTTGGTATGTGCCTAAGATCACATGAGTCACCAAACCCTGGTGATTCACTGACCAGATGTATTTCCAGATGGAAATAAGTCAAGCCATGTACAGAGAGGCCTGGTGGCATTGTTTCCTTATCCCATATTTTTGTTTCTGTTAGGGCAGAGTAAACCTCCTTTGTTAAACAGTCAAAAATAAAAATACATATCTACAATTGTCTCATTCCACAAACTAAATTCATTACCTCCCTGTCAGATTGTAGATGACCATGTTTCATCCTTGGTCCCCTGAGATCATGATTGCGCATTTTATTGATCACAATTCTTACAGCTTTCAAAGTTGTTTGGTTTGCAGTATTGTGGTTATTGTATAAATTCCTTTCCTCAGTTCTGCTGATTTCATTCTTCTTCAGCTTACGAAAATCCTCAAAACTGTTCATTTTCATTATATTGATGTTATACTATAAATTGTTCTCACTCTGCTCACTTCCTTCTGCATCAGTATATAAATCTTTTCAAGTCTTTTTGAAATCATCTTTTCTTTTCCTTTCTTCCTTTCTTCTTTCCATCACATTACCTGATCACAATACCTATTTTCTCAGTCTCTCCAACATTTATCATTTACCTTTGGCCAATCTAATAGGTATGAGGCAGAATCTCAGAATTGTTTTAATTTTCTTATCTTTAGTTAGTAGTGATTTGGGAGCATTTTTTCATATGATGATACATAGCTGGGCTTCTTCCTTTGAAATTGTCTATTCATAATTGCTAGACATCCCTTTAGTTTCCAGTTTTTTCTCACCTCTTTCCCCATATGAAAGCTGTAAATATTCTTGTATATATAAAACCTTTTCCCATTTTTTTGATATCTTTGGGGTATAGGCTTAGCAATGGAGTAGCTGTGTCAAAGAGTTTGTACAGTTTAATACCTTTAGTAACTGTGTATAGCCTTAGCAGTGAAGTAGCTGGGCCAAAGAGTTTGTATTATTTAATATCTTTAGTAACTGTGTATTGTTCCAAAATGATTACTAGAATAATTGTAGCCATTCACAACAACACATTAATATGCCTCTTTTCTCAGTCTCTCCAATATTTATCATTTACCTTTTGCCAATCTGATAGGTATGAGGAGAATCTCAGAATTGCTTTAAGTTTCTTATTTTTAGTTAGTAGTGATTTGGGAGTATTTTTTCTTATGGGCTTCTTCCTTTGAGAATTATTTATTCATATCTTGAAACCATTTAATATTTGGGGAATGACTCTTACTCTTATTCATTTGAATCAGTTCTTTATGTATATTGGAAATGAGAAATTATCAGAGAAACCTTTTTTTTTTTTTTGGTAACAGTTGTTTTTGTTTTTAGTCTTAGTTTCATTGGATTTGTGCAAAACCTTTCATTTCATATAATCAAAATTATTCATTTTATCTTCTACAAGCCTCTCAATCACTTGTTTGGTCATGAACTTTTCTCCTCTCCACTGACCTGATAGGATTTTTTTCTTCATGTTTCTCTAATTTGTTTGTGATGGGTCAAGTTGGATTCAGAGCAACAGATGTGACTTTATATCTGGGTCATGTAACCATTTGGAGTTTATCTTGGTATAAAGCATGAAGTGTTGTAAATAAATCTAATTTCTTCCATATTACTACCCAATTTTCCTAGCAGTTTTTGTCAAATAGTGAGTCCTTATTCCAGTAGCTGGGGTCTTTTTTTTTTTTATATCAAATATTAAGAAGGTAAAAGATACTTTTGCTTCTTCTGTATGATTTATAACCAATTTCTCTCATTGATCTCCCTATTTTTAACTATTACTAACATAGATTAAGAATTACTGATTTGCCATATCATTTGATAATGTGTTGTTAGGCTTCCTTTGTTCCTACTTCTTTCCATTAGTTGCCTTAAGATTTTTGTCCCTCCATATAATGATAACTAATATTTATATAATGCTTATTTTGTGCCTACCATTATAAGTGCTTTATAAGGATTGTCTCATTTGATCCTCACAACCCTCAAGGAAAGGTGTTTAGCATTATTCCCATTTTACAGATGAGAAACTGAGGCATTCAGAGGTCAAATGACTTATTCAAGATCACATAGCTAATAAATGCGGGAAATCAAAACTGAACTTAGGTTTTCTTGACTCCAGATCTAGCGATTTATTTGCACCACCCAGTTGCCTCAAATATGAATTTCATTATTATTCTCTTTGAAAACAAAGGATAAACAGTATTTTTTAAAAATTAAGTAATAACTTTATTCTCAAAATATATGGAAAAATAACTTTCAGCATTCCCCCTTGCAAATCTTGTATTATAATTTTTTTCTCCCCCGCTTCTCCCCATCCCATAGGGTGCTAGTTTCAATGCTAGTTTCTGCCATGCTATTTTCCAATTTTCCCTACATTTTTTTTCAAATAATGAGTTCTTATCCCAGAAGAAAAAAATATTTTTTTTGGATTTATCAAACACTAGAATAGTCATTGACTATTATATCTTGTGAACCTAACCTGTTCCACGATCGACTACTCTTTCTTAGCCTGTACCAAATGTTTTTCATGACTGCTGCTTTGTAATATAGTTTTAGGTCTGGTCCAACTAAGCCACCCTCTTTTGCATTTTTTTTCCCATTAATTTCCTTGAAATTCTTGACCTTTTGTTCTTCCAGATGAATTTTGTGATTATTTTTCCAACTCTGTAATTTCTTGGCAGTTTGATTGCCATGGCACTGAATTAATTTAGATTAATTTAGATAGAATTGTCATTTTTATATTAGCTCGGCCTATCCATGAGCACATGATATTCTTTCAGTTATTTAGATCAAACTTTATTTGTGTGGAAAGCGTTTTATATTTGTGTTCCTGGCTTTGTCTCAATACGAATTTGTCCTCCAGGCATTATTCTAGACCCTAGGAAGATTAAGACAAAATGAAGTGGCCTTTGCCCTCTAGGAGTTTACATTCTATAGGGGAGAAAACATGGAAGCTGAAAATTATACACAAAATATACTCAAAGGTCAAGGTCCTGCCATATGAAACTCCAGAAACTCTGGGCTTCCTCATTTGTAAAGTGGCTGAGCCAGCTGGACTAAATGTCGGCCATGATCTCTCCAAGATTAAACTGTGAGGGTTCCCCTGAAGAAGCCATCTCCTTAACCCCCACACTCCCTGATTTGGGGAATTACAAAAGCACAAACTGTCTTATTCTCCCGCATTTTCATTTCCTGCCTCGTTAGCTACAATCTCGAGTCTGGGGTCTATGATGGAGTAAGGGGTTTTTCCGGCGATCTGCAAGTCTTGGCAAATGTAACTAATTGCTAGGTTTACTTAGTAGCAGGGCACTTGCAAGATTGAAATGGGGGAAGGGGTGTTCACCACTAGGGGGCGGTGACACTCTTGGGAAATAGTAGTCCTGGAGCCGGCCTTAGAAGCGCCCTCCTGAGAATCGGAGAATCAAAAGTTCAGTCAGAAGTCGAAGGAAGCGGCGAGAAAACTTTCCTGAAGCAAAAAGTGGCCAGGGAAACATCCCGCTCAGACAGCACTTCATTACTCTCCTTAAAAGGAAGTGCTGCGTCTAATCTATGAAAGGACAAGGAAAAGCCCAAAATTTCGACCTGCCCGGCTAGCTCAGTCGGTAGAGCATGGGACTCTTAATCCCAGGGTCGTGGGTTCGAGCCCCACGTTGGGCGACGGTTACTTTTTCTCTGGTCCCATTTTAGACTCGGGTTAAAAAAAAAAAAAAAATTAAAAAAAAAAATGAACAACTCAATTGCTCGGTTCCGGAGTTTATCTATGTAACTGCGGGGAAACTGGAAACAGAAGGTTACAATGTGTCTAGGGCAGAACGAGGGACAGCCGCGGGAAGTACCCAAGCGCGCTACGTCACTACTCTCACCCGGGCTCCAGCCGGATCGGGCGTCGCCAGTTTGGCGGTTTCTTCCCCCGGAGGCCACGAAGAACATCCTGAACGAAGACGAGACAAAACTGAATTTTTGGAACCCCAAGGTACATGGAAAGTGATCGGAGGCTCACTCCCTCTTGGGCCAGACCAGGGCTTCTAATGAATTCATCATCCCCCACGCCCGCCAACTCCCCGCCACGCTGTCCCGTGCCGTCCCACCGGCAAGACCCCCCCATCTCTGGTCTCGGGTCATTCTCTCTGGCCACCCCCCATGCCTGGAACTCCGTCTCTCCTCCGCTCTAACTACTAACTCCCTGGCTCTCTTTAAGTCCAACTAATGTCCCACCTTCTACGGGAAGCCTTTCCCAACCTCTCTTGCTCTCTTAATCATTTCCTATTTCCTCAACATATAGCTTGCTTTTTATATATTTGTTGACATGTCTCCCCCATTAGAAAGTAAGCTCTAGAGCACAAGAACTCTTTTCCTTCTTTCTATATCCCCAGTACAGCACCTGGAACAAAATAATCCCCTGATAAATATTAATCGACTGATAAACTAATACGAAATCTTGCAGATAACTCAGATATCCTACCCGGATTGAGAAGCTCTTTTAATTCACACTACTCCCACTCCTTCCCTTATTCCCCTTTGCTTCCTGCACCTTGGTATGAGAGGGCAGGTCAAACAAGTCGGGGCTGCACAGCAGGCTTTTAGCTATAAAGGACTCCACCAAAAGTTAAGAACAGCTGCAAGTTTCTAGGTGAACATAGATTTCCTATTACCCTCCCACCCTATTTTTTCTTGTCCTTCTCTGTCACTCTCTGTCCTTACAGAGTCGGAGAGAAGTCTTCTCCCTTAATGAAGTGTTCTAAATGCACTGAGAACCAAACCTGGTTTCCTCGATATTCGCTCCCCTCCCCCAGCAAATCCCGTCTTCCTGATCTACATCTTGCTAAATCTAAATGGCTCCAGAGAGAAAATGAAGCTAGTGACTTTGCCCAGTTTTCTCACTTCAGTCCGATTCAGTTGCATATCACCTCCCCAACATCATGGTCCCCCCTTCAAAGAAGGGAGGACAAACAACTTCTGTGAGTAGTAGGAGCTGCCCCACTAGAGATCCTCTGCTGAGTGACACAGGTCCTTTCCTTAACTTGTCTTCTTTCCCTTCTCTTCCCTTCCCTCCTCTTCAAGACATCTAGGAATTATTGAGATTTCTTTCTTCAGGATTATTCCATAAACCCAAATCACTCAGGCTCTCATTTACTGGCCAAAGTTGAGTCCCAAATCAACCCCTACTTGATCATGGGTTCAGCCCCATTCCTCAGTGTAAAGAGGAATTATTTTTGCTTTGGACAGACCCCCTAAAGGTCTTCCTTTCCCCCAAACTGATTTTTTTTTGGGGGGGGGAGAATAGGTAAAAGAAGGCATTCTCTTGTCTCTTTTCTTACCTCCTCTTAATCACTGACTGGGAGTTGCCTCAGTCAAACTAACATTTTTAAAGACCTTAACTTTAAAAAGTCCAGGTCTCCCCCTGCATCCAGGGCCATCTTCAGGCATAGTGATCTATATTTTGCCATTGGACTCAGATGGCTCCAGAAGAGAAAGTGAGGCTGGTGACTTTGCACTCCCTCACTTCAGTCCAATTCACTTGCATGGCACAGCATCACCTCCCTGAGGTCATGGTCCTGAGACAAACAACAACAGCTCCCGACAATCCATTTCAAACCATTTCCCAAGTTAGGACTTGGCCCTCATCTTGCCAACTCCAGATGCTAGAGTCCTGACCCGTATTTGTTGGTGCTTTCTGGCAATGCTCAGATAATTCTCCTGATGAGTTTCTCTCAAAGCTTATACTTAATTTACAATAGAAACCATTTCAAGTTTCTGGGCCTTGACAAATTGTGCTGCAGTTTCTTAACAAAAACTGGCAAATTTCAACAGCTTGATCTGAGCCCTTAGAAATAATGAAAAACCCCAAACATCCCACTATCATAGAAGAGGAGCAATTCTCCCCGTGGAGGAAATATTTTCCCAAGAAAAGCTAAATTAGGTTTCACAAAAAAGGAAGATGGAAATTGACAAGAAATGTGTCTAGAAAGTAACAAATAACAAATACCCATTTTGAAAGGAAAACAAATAGCTATGGCCAAGTTGCGATTTATTTTTGATCCTCTATCTTCCTCCTGAGTTTGGTGGGTTTTGGAGGATAGAGTGCTGGACCTAGAGCAAGAAAGAACTGGGTTCACTGGAATCCAGTCATAGATCCATACTGGCTGTGTGACCCCTGATCAAGTTGCTAAAACTGTGTTCTAGTCAACTCTCAAAGACTTTAAATTGAAAAACAGTTGCTGATCTGCTTTGGTTGAAAGCATTTCCCTAGAAGGTACTTGCTTACATGAGTGAAACCACAGTTCTAGCCAGCCTTCCCATTCTTCCCCAACCTCCCAAACAGCAACTCCTTCATAGGGTTAAAGCATTTTGCAAATCTTAAATCATTACACAAATGCCAATTGCCATTTCCCGAGTTGTGAGAGTTTTAGTCCATAGTTTCTTTCCCCTCAAAACTCCCAAATAAAGAAAATAGAAAGGACATGATTCTGGAATCTCTACCTATAAATGCAAATCTTAACTTCATTTACTGGATGCTCTTTGCGAATTTCTCCTTTAAAGTTCTTCATTCACTTCA
Source organism: Antechinus flavipes (assembly GCF_016432865.1). NCBI lineage: Eukaryota > Metazoa > Chordata > Mammalia > Dasyuromorphia > Dasyuridae > Antechinus > Antechinus flavipes. The sequence continues at coordinate 650,856,666 of NC_067399.1, read as the reverse complement.
GCTCTTAACCACACTGTATATAACTGGCACTTCATAAGTGACTAATAAATAAGTAAAGAATGATTGAATCATCTAAAAGGGCTTATTTTCCCATGTGTCCCAGGCTCTATTTAAAAAAAATTGAATTAAAACAAACTATTGTGTAAATGCAAAAACATATAAAGTAAAATAATATTTACCTTGCCATTCTGATTTTGTATTTTTCTAAATGGTGAAACTCTTTTCATGGACCCTGTCAGTTTGTAATTTATAGCCTCAGAGAATTGTCTTGGTGGCTGACATGCTGTCTCTTGCCCAGGGTCACCTAGTTTGTATCAGAGATGACACTTGAAATCAGGTCATTACTGTTAACAAAGTTGTCCTTTTCTCCATTAGGCCATGTTGACTTTCTGGGAAGATTCTTACTCCAAACTGACAATAGATGGTATGCCAATAGTTGGACTCCTTGTCCCTAATTAAAAACAAGAAAGCAAATAACATTTGACCCTCAGGAAATGGGGCCTGAGGCAAAATCCCAACTTGCATTATTCCATAAATAATCACAATTTATAATGTATCTTCTTATGTTTGCTTTCATTTCTGAACTAGGTTATAAATTTAAGAGGGAGAAATTATCCAGATTATAAACTCAAAAGCAATGGACCTTGAATTAAAGAGGTTAGGGTTTATGTCCCAGCTCCATGCAGTATCAAACCTGGAACCATGCACAATTTCCATCATCTTTCTGAGTTATAATTTCTTCACCTATAAAATGGGTTAACAATACTTTGACCACCTTCCTTGCAAGGTTGTTCAGAATGTTTTGTAAACCATGAAATGCTACATAAATAGAACTATAATTACCCTAAAATGGATCTGTACTCTTATCAATTTGAACAGCTCCACAGAGGAATGCTAGCAATAATGATTATTTATACAATCTTATACTGTTAGTGACTGATTAGATGGGGACAGGGAGGAGAAGAAAGATAACTGGAATTTTATATTTGAGGTGCCTGGGGAAATAATGATACCTTGGCAGAGATAGGGAAATTGACAGAGAAATGTGGATGGAGATGGGCCCATAACTGATTAGTTCATAGAGATCATTGATTTAAAGCCAGAATTGTCCTAGCGAGGCTGTCTAATTCAACTCAGTCATTTTATAGATGGAAAACTTAAGTCCAAAAAGAGTTAGTCAATAGATACTAAATGTCTGATATGTCCCAAGTAGCTTGAGTGTCACAGCGAAGGTCACATGAAGAGTCTTAAGTGACAGAGGCAGGATTTGAACCCAGTTCCTTTTACTTTAATTCCAGTACTCTTTGGCATACTGGATTCAGGATGGTAGCTTCCAAGGGGAAATGCCAAGTAAGCAGTTGAGCTTGTGGGTTAGGGTTAGGGCCTGAGGGAGAGGAAAAAAATAAGAAACAAATTTTAATTATAAGCAGAGAGAAGAAATGAATATAGTTGAGCTCAATGATGGCAGAAAAATGCTGGGATAAGTAGGAGAATGAGGATCCTTTTAGGTAAAGTTCCTTGTGGATGGTGTGTGAAATCCCTCTAGCTCTGGAGGGCAATCCTTTACACTTGTGTAGAGACTCAGAACAGATGTAGACAGATGCTGGAAGAGCAGATGGAAGGACCGGCCAATTAAACAGGCTCATAGAAATAGAACTTCTTAGTTAAACACCAGAGGCAGATGGCAATTTGCTTCTGCATTTCAAGGATCCATGATTTTCATCAGTTTTCTTGTCTCTGCTTACACGGATTGCTACCATTACTTATAGGTATTTTCTCTGAGTTGCCAAACCTCAGACTATGATCTTTTGGGAATTTAAGGACTCTTTATTATCTTTGAAAAACCTGCATGAGCTCATGCTTTGCTGACAGTCTTTAAGAGTCCAGGATCCAAACTGCCATATTCTAGATAGGTGTTAAGGGTACTTTGGTCCTAAGGTTTTTATAATACTATTATTTTTTAAAACTTTGTGACACTGAACAAATCATGTTTAGATCTCAGTTTCTGTACTTATGAAATAGACTAGGCAGTCTATAAATTCTATATTCCATGACAATATAGGTTTTTGTCTTTAGAAGATGTTTTCCTTTAAACTAGAGCCCTTAAACCTGCCTGACTCCATTTAATTAAAATTAATTCAGCTAAGGAACCAAAAAAAATGTTTCTACTACCAACCCTGTCTTAGGAGTATACGTTCTCTTTTCTGCGCCTCCAGCTAAATGATCATCTTGTTATAAAATTTTAATTAATCTAATTTTCTCTTCAATTAACAAAAATCAATTTCTTTGCTTTGTCTACTCTCCTTTTTCCACTGGAAAAAGAATACCCTTGTAACAGGTACATATAATTCAAGCAAAACAAATTTTAGATGGTCACTTGTACTCAAATATAACAGAACTAGGATGTTGAGTGATCTGGAAACCATGATACATGAAGAATAGGAACTAGGGATATTTGATCTGGAAAGATGAGATTTAGTGGAGGTATGATTTCTGTCTTCAAATATTTGAAAGGTTGTTATGAGTGAAAAAGAGGGGTACAGTTTATTCTGTGCGGCCAGAGTGCAGAACCTAGACTATGTATCTCTTGTACCTAGAAATTTTCTTGTCTCTTCCATTAGAATGGAAGCTCCTTGAGGATAGGGAATAAATTTGTTGTGGAGTTTTTCTTTTCTTTTCTTTTCTTTCTTTCTTTCTTGCTTGCTTTCTGCCTTGTTTTGTACCCTTGGCATTTTGTACAGTACCTAGCATACAGCAAGTGTCAACTATTTGCTCACTGACTGATTGGATAAAGTTACAAAGAAGCACAATATGAAAGATTTTTGTAAGAATGAGAATGGTTTCTGAACAGAAGACCTTGAGAGATTGTAAGCTTCTTGTTCTTAGCAGTGTTTAAGCAGAATCTCTGAGAGGCTCTTAAAAGGATTCCTTTATGGACAAGGAAACTAGGTAGATGTCTTTTGTAGAGGAAAAAAGCCAAACTATTTGGTTTCCAGATTGCAAGACATTTTAAATTCAGTTCTTGTATTTGATATCCTCTTAATAAATGTGTCAAATGAATGAACTCCTCTCTTAATGACTGCCTGCTTATTAGTGTTCTTTATCTTTCATTTTAAAATTAAAGCTTTTTATTTTCAAAATATATTCAAGGATAATTTCCAACATTCACCCTTGCAAAACCTTGTGTTCCAAATTTTTTTCCTCCTTTTCTCCCTACTTCCTCCCTTAGATGGTAAGTACTCCAATATATATTAAGCATGGGCAATTATTCTATACATATTTCCACAAATACCATGCTGCACAAGAAAAATCAGATCAAAAAGGAAAAAAAAAGAGAAAATAAAATGCAAGCAAACAAGAACAAAAAGAGTGAAAATAATATGTTGTGAGCTATACTCAGTTCCCATAGTCTTCTCTCTGGGTGTAGATGGTTCTCTTCATCACAAGACCATTGGAACTGGCCTGAATCATCTAATTTTTGAAGAGAACCATGTCCATCAGAACTGATCATCATACAAACTTGGTGATGCTGTGTATAATGATCTCCTGGTCATTTCACTCAGCATCAGTTCTAACAAGTCTCTCCAGGCTTCTCTGAAATCATCCTGCTGATCATTTTTTATAGAACAATATACTTAACATTCATATACCATAATACTTTATTCAGCCATTCTTCAACTGATGGACATCCACTCAGTTTCTAGTTTCTTGCCACTACAAAAAGGGCTGCCACAAAACATTTTTGCATATACAGGTCCCTTTCCTTCTTTAGGATCTCTTTGGGATATAAGCCCAGTAGAAATACAGCTGGATCAAAGGGTATCACAGTTAGATAGCCCTTTGGACACAATTCCAAATTGCTCTTCAGAATTATCCTTCAGTTTTGAAGATTGCCAGTGACATCATGGCTGATGGCTTGACTTGCAGGAGTTGGGTTTAGGTGAGGCAGAGGTGCACAAAGTGTGTAGCTTGACTTGTTCTTCCTAAGTCATCAAAGTTCAGTAACAAAAGAAAAGTCAGGATTATTGGCAGTGGCTTGGGATGCAGTAGATGACCTTGACATTTCTGATATCTGATCAAGCTTCAAGTCTTCAACATCACTGGCTTCAGTTGTCATCATAGCCATTGGAACAAATTGTTCCACTCCTCCAGGGGAATTCTTCACATGCTTGAGGTAGACATTTCCCTAATTCACAGATAGGTTTGAGGCCTGTCAGTTCTTTCAACCTGGTTAGCCTGTCTGTCAACCTGGTTTTACCAGGGTGTGGCCATGGAGCTACTTAGAGTCAAGATAAGAATTGGATGAATCAGGTGGACACCAAAGGTGCATAAACAGCCCAAAAGGGACTTGACAGACCTCACAGAAGAGGTGCTAATCCTTTTCAGCACTCCATAAACCCCTCCTTTGTCTATTTAGTGTTACCTAGAATAATACCCCAGATTCCCTTCTGCTGAGTTTTTCCTATCTCTGATTTTTCTAATGTTGAGGGGACACATTCAATGCAAGTCTAGTATTCCTAACATTCATTCCTAAATTCTTATTGTTGTGGCACATTATGGTCAAAATAAGATAAAATCTGACAACCAATTTATTAGTAAAGCATAGATTTGTCAATAAATAGGATCTCATATTCACTTGCAAAGAAATCAGAAACTAAACATTTTTAAAACCAGAGAAGGCATCACTCTTGACACTTTATAAATTAAGCATTAAAAAAGCCTTGTACAGAGAGTGAACAATAAAATTTTATATACAAAGTCGTGAACCCAATTTTTAGAATTATCTGAACATGCTCAAGATCCTTATATTCCATTAGAATTATTTACCTATGATATAAATACATATACTATACATATACATACACACACATATGTGTATATGATTGTTTGATATTGTTTCTTTCTCAAAATTTTCCATTCTAGTTAATTCCTTGCTTAGGAGGATGAGACCCTTTAGGGATATAATACTAAATATGACAACATAGTTAATAGCTCTTGTAAGAAGATAACTTTAATCCCTAGATTCATTAGCCACACAAATGGACTTGCATAAAACACACTTATTTAGCTTCTTTTGTAACAGATGACAAAAGACTGGAATAGAATGTGTAAATATACTAAGTACTTAATCTTAGAGGGTATAAAGAGAACAGTGTTTATCTCAAAGGAGCTATCTACTTGTAAATTGCCAGCACTTCTAAGACATGCTCTACACACAGGTGTTAATCCTAAATTGATGATAAATCTTAAGTAAAATTGCGTTTCCCTTTGAAGTAACATAAGATAATTCATAAGTTACATTCTTCTATGATAACTGATTGCATGGAAATTCTTTTCCTTATAACCAAATAGAACATGTTTCCGATTTTAACCTCACCAATTAATAGATTGATATCTTTGAGATACCACACACACAAATCTCTCATATTATTCTGAGATATTTCAAGAACCTTGCATACTGTTGTAGTAGTGCAAAGGTCTTGAAACATTGCAACAACAAGAATCTTTAAAAAAAAAAAAAATCACAGTTTTACCTACCCTGGTTAGAGAGATTTGCTATGAAAGGAAGAAAAAGGAATGTGATTACAACATCAAAACTAGTCCTCCTAGCCTTATCTAAGAACAATGAATGATACCATAAAGATAGAATAGAACAAAGCATCCTTACTTTTGTTTGGTTTCAATTAATTTAGTATTTGAAACAGCCAAAGTTCCACCTTATCTGAATGGAGTCAAGAGGCTCCTGTCTTAGTCCACACCAAAAACAACCTTTCTGAGGCACAGACTGAAATAGACAAAATTACTACCTGTAGTAATTTTCAAATCAGACTCCCTTTGATCAGCTAATGGCATTTCACTCAAATGATACATTACTGTCATTCTGATATACCTAAATTCAAAAGTCAAAACAATATCAGGTTATAGCCTCATGACTTTTCACTTCAAATAGTAAAGTTTCACTAATCATAATTTAAGGTTGATTATAGTTATTATCTCACTCATGTTGTAGCAATAAGTTAACAATAAAACAGTTACCAGGTCTTAAAAAAATGAACATTCTTTTCTTTTCTTTTTTTTTTTTAAACCAATATAGTAATTCTTATTCTTTCCTTTTAAATTAGATCCCATTAAATACTTGATAAGTTTTAACATCATGACAAATGCCTCTAAACTAACTAATAATTTCATAGTATCCAAATGAAAAAGTTAAATTTTCCAAGGACACAATTTCATCATTCTTCTATTTATTATATAATGTTTTTTCAAAATTTACAACACTAGAAAATTTAGAAATATAATAACGTTCACAATATTATGAATTTATTTAATATTTTTGCTTATTGATTTAATATTTTCCCATTACATTTAAAACACTTTTAAAGTTTTTAAAACTTTTGAATTCCAAGTTCTGTCCCTTATTCCCCACCTTCATCCCCTATTAAGAAACCACAAGTGAAGTTATACAAAACATTTCCATAAAAGTCATGTTGTGAAAGAAATCATAGATCTCCCTTGTGAAAAAAAAAATCCCTCAAGAAAAATAGTGACAGAGAAACATAGATTTAGAGATAGAGACAGAGAATGTTTCAATCTGTAGTTAGACACAATCAGTTTCTTCTCTGAGTATGGATAGTATTTTTCATTGAGTACTTCAGAGTAGTCTTGGATCACTGTACTTCTGAGAATAGCAAAGTCATTTTTAGCTGATCATCCCAGAACTTTGCTATTACTTTGTATACAGTACATTTCCCTTTGCCTTGAGTTCATGGAGGACTTTCCAGGTTTTTTTTCTGAGAGCCTCCTGGTCACCTTTCCTATAGAACAATAATACAATTATAATGAATTTAAAACATGAAATAAAACTTATTACATCAGATGAATACATTTCCAAATTATCTTACATAGAAAATTCATATTTCATGTTTGGCAGTATATATTATTTATGTCTAAAACTCAGTACAGAGTTATCTGGTATAAAGCAATTATATTCAAGTAAAAAAATTAACAATAATAAACATTTATATAGTGCTTATCATATGCCCAATCTCATAAAAATCCTAGGAAGTGGGCATTACAAGTAAACTGAGATAGAGAATTTTACATTCTTCACATAACTAATGCTCCTTCAAGGACAGAAACTTAGTATACTATCTTCAAGTAACTCCATGTTAGAAAAAAATGTTATTATAACGTTTATATCATACAGAATAACCACAAGGTGTTTCTCATATCTTTCTTATTAAATGCTTTTTGTAATTTACGCAATTAAATTCTGTTCTATTATTCATAAAAATCACATAAAGCATTTTGCCAAATTAAATTTCACTTGCTCCCTTAAATAAGCTTATTTTTTTCATAAGCAAAAAACACGACTGTTCTTAAAATTCACATTGTAAACTGCCTTTGAAATTAGCCCAAACTAACTTTCCCCTTCTTTAAGCTGCAATGGTATAACCCCTCTGGGGATCAGGGTGGTTTTTGGTTCAGATTTTTCTTTCTTTTTTTTCATATATAGCTATGCTCTTAAGTTTGCTCATAGCCTTCTTGTGCTACCATAGGGCAGAAACTTAAATATACCATTTCAAATTGTAAACTTTTTTTCCCTCTTTGCTTTGAAACTTTGCTGGAAAAGCAATTTGGAATTATATCCAAATGGCTATAAAACTGCATACCATTTGATCCAGCAGTGCCATTACTGGGTCTGCATCCCAAAGAAATCATAAAACAAGGAAAAGGATCCACATGTGCAAAAATATTTTCAGCAGCTCTTTTTGTGGTAGCAAGAAATTGGAAATTGAGTGAATGCCCATCAAATAGGGAGTGGCTGAATAAGTTATAGCATATGAATTTAATATAATTCTATTGTTCTATAAGAAATGATAAACAGGCTGAATACAGAGAAGCTTGGAAAGACTTACATGAACTGATGCTGAATAAAGTAAGTAGAATAAGGAAAACACAGCAAAACTGTATGATGATCACTATGATAGATTTAATTCTTCTCAGCAATACATAATCCATGACAGTTCCAATAGAGTTTCGATGGAAAATGACATATGCATCTAGAGAAAGCACTAAGGAAACTGAATAAGGATTGGCACATACTATTTTTACCTTTTTTTTTCTTTCTCATAATTTTTCCTTTTTCTTTCCAAACATGACTCATATGGAAATGTTAAAAAATGATTGTGGAAGCAAACCTATATCAATTTTTTTTTTGCAACTTTGGAGAAGGGAGAGGTCAGGGAAGGAGGGAGAAAAAATTTGGAAGTCTTAACAAAAATGAACGCTGCAAACCATCTTTACTTGTAATTGGAAAAATAATATATCATTAAAATAAAATAATAAAAAGTCAGTAATATTATTCTCAAACTAGCTTCTTTCTAATAAACAAAATGATTTTCCTCTCTTAGCAGAAAACAATAAATCTGTCATTCTTCAGAAGAGAAATAAAAGGTCTATGTAACTTTCACAATTATGTTCTTAATTTCCTTAAAACACATTCTAAAGACTGTTAATCACAAATGTATTAGAATATTTTATCATCTATAAAAGTAATTCAAACTGCAATGTGAAAATTCACAGTAGAAAACTTAACATTTTAGTCATAAAGTCAGTTTCTAATTGGCTTATGATGTCATAATACCATATAGTCTAAGGGAAATTATTCCCTTTTCTTCCTTTCTCTTTGCACTCCCAAAACTTGGCCAGAGCTTAGAAAAAGAGAAAAAGGGAGGCTTTTTTGAAGACTTAGAGAACTATTCAGAAAAATTTACATTTTTTCCTCCAAGAAAAAGTTACTTTACAAGACACAGAAATAGAGAAGCATTTGCCAAAAGGATTTTTTCTTAACTCTGTGAATGACAATAAACACCTGTTACAAAATTTCTTTAAAAAAAATTAGTGTGTGGGTGTGATAAATCATTTCTCAGGCCAAACATGGGATTTTTTCCAAAATCTGATGTATCTTGTATGGATTTGGGTAAGGATGTCCCTGGGTGTTGACTACAGAGACTTTATCATTCAATTTAATCTTTGACAATTATTTTTAGTTATCCCCCTTTTGGCTGGAAAGAATCCACTACTGGTTTCTCAATCACTTACCACGTTTGGCTATTTGTGACTACTGGCTGTGCTGTTGACAACAGTGTTATTTGGGACATTGTGTTGTTCCAACCCCTTTTGAAGGGAAAGTATCATTCTTTCTATTTGCCAATTATAGCAATATATACTTAGTTCCTACCAAGGGCAATGAACAGTGTCTGATTATTTCAGGTAGGTGGTAGCACAGTTGATAAAAGCATTGAGCATGGAAACCAGAAAATCTATGTTCAAATCCAGCTACGGATCTGGTGAATCACTTACCATGGGATTGCCTCTGTTTTCTCAACTGTAAAAGGGGGATAAAAATTGCACTAAACTCCCAAGATTGTTGTGAGGATCAAATGAGACACTTCTAAGAAATCCTTAACCCAGTGCCTGGCACAGAATAGGTGCTTAATAAATGATTGTTTCCTTGTGATACTCCGCTATTTAAAAACTTTGTTTGGCTCCTTGTTTCCTATGGAATATAAACTTCTAACTGGAGTCATGATGTATTTATGCTGGTTTTATTTCTAATATTATCTCACTTGATTCAGTTGTTCCAAGTGCCAGAAAAAAATGACTTGATTCTGTCTCCTCATCTTCTCATATCCTTCCTTTGATCAAGTCATTCTCTATTCCAAGATTAAGCTTGGGAATTCTTTAGTTATAAAATGGCAATGTCTTGCAAAATTATTGGAAGCAAAGTGCTTAAGCAATATGAGGTACTTTTCTCTGGAAAGGGCATTCCTTCTTTCCTTGGCATTGATGGAGTGAATAAGTCCCCCAACAAAGACCAGGTCTTTAGTAGCTAGTAGTTCATAGGGAGGGTCATTAACAGGAGAGAGCCTGATTTGCTGTCCAAGTTATCCCATCCTTTAGTGGGCCTTTCCTTATCCTTAAGTGGACCTTCATTGCAATATACCCTTGTTGAATTTGTCAAATTCCTTGCATTAACAAAATTATCAGGGCCCCACAATTACTAGTATCTAATCAAAAGGCCAAGTTATGATGTCAACCCCCAAAGTCATTTTTCTCCTATGAAAGAATCTACCGGTACCCCACTTCTTTGCTAACTCCTTTTAGGGTTAGCTTGTTTACTAAGCATCACAATAGCTAGTTCATTAGGAAATTAGTCTAACTTAATGGTGTCTTCCCCCTTGTCTTAAACTCACCCCCCTACACCCTCACCCTCCAGTCCGGAGTGCTCTGCACAGCTTGGTACAACAGATAAAATCGTTGCAGTGGGAACCAAAGGATCTTAGTTTAAATCTCATTCTGGTTACTTATTAGCAGCGTAACCCCTGAGCTTGAAAAGGTTGCATCACGCTCTCTCTTTTCAGTTTTACCTCCTGGCTATCTTCTAGATTCATGTAGCACATCTCTTCTGAGATGCCATCGACTCAGAATATACTGGATGTTCCCGTCCAGTCAGCTAGCCTTAACTGGGCGCCTACCATGTACCAAACACCTACTAAGCACGGGGGATGAGACGAAATGCTTCCCCTCTCCCATCATAAATTTTGACAAACGAAAATTCTAGTTAGTCGTAGTTATTGATGTTATTTTCTCATTATAAAGGAAGCTCTTTAAGGAGTGCCTGACAGATGGTAAGCGATTAATAAGCGCTGGCTGGCTGGCTTCGAGATTACCTTCGATGTCCCCTGGTGGGGGTTTCCCCGTTAAGCTGAGAGCTCGTGGAGCATTAATTTTCCCAGGGATTAGCACAGGGCTTTGTACATAGTAGGTGATTCATAAATGTGTCTTGACTCAGGGGTTATATACAATCTACCCTTCCTGTGGTTGTGGGCCAATGTGGAAATAGGTTTTTCGCGACTTCACATGGACAGGTAAGTTTGCCTTCTCACTAGGGTGGAGAAAATTGAGCTGAAAATTAAAAAAAATAAATTAAAAAAATGAACGAAAATATCCCTATCAGACTGTGAGCTCCGCCTTCGCCCTGCCTGGGGCACACACTAGGCGCTCACTAAATGCTCTAGCCCTGCCCTAGACTGATTGACGTAATGGAAATAAAAACAAGCCAACTTTCTCCCAGCATGCCTCAGACGGGGCGGGGGCGGGTATGCGCATGCGCCTAGATGTGCGCCTAGCCGTGCGGGTGCACGCTCAGGCGCTGCATTCCTTGGCAAGGGGCGCGCGGCCGGCTGGAGAATCGGGCCGGGGGCGGTGCCAGGCGTGACGCGCGGCTGGGCGTGGTGCGGGGCGGCGGCGGCGGCGGTAGCGGCGGCGGCGGCGGCGACGACGACGACGACGACGACGGAGGGAGGAGGCGGAGAAGCAGGAGGCGGAGGCGGAGAGTCGTTCATAAATGGCGCCGAAGCAGGACCCGAAGCCCAAATTCCAGGAGGGTGAGTGCGGGACGCAGGCCTCGGGGCCCCGGGGGCGGGAAGGCTGGGGAAGGCCTGAGGATGCCTCGTCACGGAGAGAGTCGAGGCTGGAAGGCCGCTCAAGGGCTTTGGTGTGCTTTCTGCCGAGAGAAGCCGAGGCCCGGCCAGGGGAGGGGCCGGGGGCTGCCCTTGGGCCCAAGAGGCCCACCCCTGCGGCGGGGCCGCTTTGTGTCCCAGCGCCGCTCGGACGGCGCCGCCCTCTTTGTCCCTGTTCCTAACCTTGACCTGCCGTCGCAATCTGCAGTTGCGAGGCGTGATTGCGGCGGTGGTACCGCGGGCCTCCCGACGGCCGGCACCATTGCTGACTGAGAGGGAAACTGAGGCCCAAGAGGGCGAGCGACGATCCCGCTTCTCCCGGGGGTCCTGCCCCGCTGCGCTCCTTTTGTGTCCTTCTGTCGTCGTCAGAGGTCACAGCGTGGTGGGGGTTAGGGGTTGGGGGGTCCCGACAGGTTCCCCGGGCCAGCCCCCCTCATTTGACAGGTGAGGAAATAAATGGAGCGTGAATTCTCCAGGCCCTCCCTGGGAGGTGGAGGGCGAGTCTTGGACCCGATAGCTGCAGGCCATCGACCCCTCCAGCGTTGCCCTCTCCCCTCCCCCCAAATTGGGGGGACTTCCGAAGAAGGGCAGGGTTTTGTTGGAGAAAAGGAGGAGGGTTTTGTTGGCGAAAAGGGGGAGGGTGAAGGGAGGCCCCGAAGGCAGTCAGAAACTGGACGTTTGGGGGAGGGGGTTGCAATCAACCCAATCCAGCAGCTTGATTGGCTGGAGATCTCTACCCCTGTGAGCGTCTTCCAGCCCTGAGGGGTCATCCTGGGGTTAAATAGATTTCTTCTCGTCTGTCGGAGGAGACCGAGCTTCTGGGAAGGGCCTTCTTCCCCATGTTAAGCTGCTTCCTAACATGGCTGCCCGAGACACACCTTGAGCCTGATGGCGGAGGAATTCTTAGGGCTGATGCAGCATTTTTAAAACCAGGCTTCATTGTGCTGGGGGGATGGAGAGAAAGAGACCAAAGAGACTTTCATCTTAACCTCTCATTAAACATTTTGCTTTGCTTTGTTTGAGAGCAGTGCCGATGCCGAATTTTCAGTAGAGTACTTGTTACTGTAAAACCTTGGAAACATTTGTTCTCTATAATGTAAACCATTGTGATACAGCACATAATTTTACGCTTTTGTTGTATCCTATTCTTGAAAATATATTAGACTACTACACGTACATTGTCTTTTCTTATAATCAGTGACAGATTTTATTTTACTTACATATAATATTTGATCCTAGACAACCCTGTTTCCTTAGCCGAATTAATTTTTATATGTTATCTTAAGGAACTTTTGCTCTCTCAGCAGACATTTGAGCATGTAGTAGAATTTAGCTTAAATCTGTGGGCAGGCAATAAAAGAAATATAAAGGAAGTCTTTGCTGTGGAGAAGCTTTTAAGCTAGTTGGGAAAAGGAGACTAGGATTTAGTTTACATGGTAAATGCTCCATATATATCAGAAATATAGTGTGAGGTTGGATCTGAGGTTAGCAGTGGTCACGGAGGGGGAAGGTTCTATGGAGAATGAAGAAATGCTAGTAGGCATTGCTGTTTTGTTCCACAAGGCTACTCATGAATTAGATGAGGCTTGAGGAGTAGAATTAAAATTTAATTGATATTAGGATTGAAGAGATAAGGAAGGAAACTCACACTACCAGTTTTAAGTCTTGTCTGTAGCTTCAGCTTCTCTTTTTAGGGTGTTCCTAGTACACTGAAAGGTTAAGTGACTTTTTTAAAAAGAGTTAGCTAGCTAGTATGTGTCTGAGGCAGGACTTCTCCAAAGTCTAGGTCATCCTTGACTTGCCCAGAGTCCTTTACCATCCTATGTTGTGTTTGTAAGATTTATCTTTTCACTTTTGTATTATATTCATTAGAACTGAAATTTCTTGAAAGTTTCATTGTTTTGTTCTTTATATCCCTCTTTCTTGATTAGAATATGTCTATTGTTTTAGACCTTGGATCTAGAGGGTTACTTTGCTGATTGGAAGGTCTGGATTTTTGTTTACCTCTCAGGTATATAGTCCTTGTCAACTTGTTAAGTTGTATCTTTAGCATTTTTTTGTGTATCATTGACATCACACACTTGGAGAAAGGCAGTGACTAACTAGTCTATGTCTAAAATGAGGGAGTCAGGGTTCAAACTCTTAATTACATTGCACTGCTTCTGTTTTGTGTGTTAGGACAGTACTAGTCTGTTTAAGATAATGATGGGAGTATGGGCATTGAGTTAAATAAATCGTAATGCATCACTGGGTTTGCATGCTATAGATACTGGATTCAGCTCAACATTTTAAAATAGAAGTGTAGAATATAGATATTTGAATTAAATGCATTTTAATTTGAATTAAATATTTTGAATGCAATTGTAGCATTACACCAGTATTTGAGCAAGCATCAGAACCAGCCTCCAAAAAGGTTTGAAAGCTGGGCAGAATGGTTGAGGTTTGCTGTTTGTAATCACAAGCTCTTGTCTCAAATGAATCTCAGGTCAGATTTTTTGAGAAAGCTTGACTAATTAGTTTACAGTAAGATAATTTATAAGAATAACTTGAGGGAAAGTAGGATCTTTTAATGTTAAGTTAGAAGTTTGATATCTTGGACCATAATAGTACATGGATAATGTATGACTAACAAAAACCAATTTCCTTAAAGCTGGGGATTTATAAATTTTCATAATTTTCAAGTTAAAAAAAGTTTGTATCTTTTAAAGAACTGGTAATATTTTTAAAAAAGCATATTTTTATTTCAAAAGTATTGTGCATTAAAAAAAGTGTTAGTAACTTGCCTTTGATACGGTGCATATCATACTGATTTGGGAAATGCACGAAACAAAAGGGCAAACAAAACAGGGCATTCAGAATAGAAGCAAATTTTCTATAAACAGTATAATGCCAGCATATTCCATGTTTGAAAGAGAATTCCATACAGCATTTATTCCAGTGATTCTCAGATAGTAAAGAGGATAAAATGCAAGTGAGGGTGACCTTCAAGTCTTAGTAGGGAGGGTTCAGCAGAACAGTCTCATCTGAGACAGGATTTGCCAGACCAAATTAGTGTGAGGGTGGGGTTTCTGTCCTTAACCTATCACTTAGAATCTGTGTGATTTTGCACAAATTAGTTGACCTCTCAGAGTCTTAGTTTCTTCATTTCTCAAATTAGAGGACTAGATGAGTTGACTTTTAATGTTCTCTTCTCACTCTAAATTTATGAATCCACAGTTTCTATTGTGGAAATTCAGCATCTTTAGACTTGACAGATAGTTTTTGTTAAATGGTCTTTCATTACTTTGTGCTTCATTGCAGTGAAGATTATTATAGAGAAGAATAGTAAGTTGTTAATGCTGTGAGAGTAGCTAGGTGGTGCAGTAGATAGCATGGCCTGGAATCAGGAAGACGTGAGTTAAAATTCAGTCTCAGACACTTAATAGTGTCTCTGGACAAGTCACTTAACCATCTGTTTCCTCATCTGTAAAATAAGGTCTAGTATCTTTGCCAAGAAAACTCCAAAAGAGGTCACAAAGAGTCAGACATGAATAAAATGACTGAACAACAATAGTGCTATAATGAAATCACTCCTAATGCTCTGGTGTATTTTAACTGAACACTACTTTAAAACATGAGTTCTTCCCCTCTTTTTTTGAGTCTTTTTGGCAGTTTGGTGAAGATTGTGGGCCCCTTCTTAGAATAATAGTTTTGAATGTATAAAATGAAATATCTAGGATTATAAAATAAAACGATGAAAAAGATGTAATTTTTTTTTTCTCCAACTAAGTTCTCAGATCTGAAAATCTTGATATATTTTGGGTACCGGGATCCTTGGATCCCAGTTTAAGAATCTATTCTAAAAGGTCAGTTGGGTGATATTTTAAAACTAATAAGTAAACTTTTTGTACCATCTTAGTACTTTATTTTTAAAGTGTCTCTATGATTATTTAATTATTGCTCCTTTGTGCAAAGTGTGATTGGCTTTTAAAAGCAGAAGCTACCCCCAAATTTGTGGAAACTTGTACTTTTAAACTTTATTATTAGAGTGTCTTTTTGGACTACGAAGATGGTTTTGTAACCTGTAATAACTTTGTGGAGCTTGATGCTCTGGACTTTTTGATATTCTTTTTGATTTCATTGAAGATTTGTTGAGTCTGTCTGGAATAAATCATTTAGGAGTAACAGAGCTTTCCTCACCTTTTAAACCTGAAGGACCTGCAGGGATTGTATCCTTCTTCTTGAGTTACTAGGGAATTTAAGAACAAGGACTAAATCTAGAATACACAGACTAGACTTGGAAATGTAGGATTCATAGCTAATCTCTAGCTGATTTTAGGCTTTCAGGGCTCATCTAGTCCTTCTATAACTGTTTAGCTTTTAAAAAACTGTCATGTGGATTCATATGGAATGAGGCACCGTGAAAAACATTCTCCCCCTCACCTCTCCTGCCCCCCCCCCCCCCAAAAAAAAAGGCAAGCAAAAATGAAACTATAAATTGAATGGTCCATAGAAGAAAGATGTTAATGTTTCAATATATAGATTATATTGTTACACATTATATTTGTTACACATCAGGTGATGGTCATGCTAAAGGCATTGTCTTTGCTCATGTCAAAAACTGTAACAATTTCAGGCATTTAAATTGTACCTTCTTTTTTGTTTATTTCATTGATTGATGTATGTTTCAAGTTCTTGTAACAGTAATTTGCTCATCTGTAGATAGGTTTGAAACTTGACCTGAAATAGAGGTTTGAAATTTGACCTGAAATATTAACGTTCCCCATATCTCCACTTAGTGTTACAATTTTGCTGGTAGTATAGTACAAAAGGCATGAATGATTTTATATTTTATTTTATTGTCCCTTATCTTGAACCTAAATAATTATGAATTAATTGAATTCTTTGAAATATTTTACAGGTGAACGCGTGTTGTGTTTTCATGGACCACTCCTTTATGAAGCAAAGGTATGAAACCTCTTTTCTTTTACCAGGTTCCTGAGAGCTACTTCTGATTAGTTTTTCATAAATAGATTTTTTTCTTTTGAATTCTCTCTTTACTTCTTGCTTTGGTAGCATACTTGATCTTTCATCTTTTTTTTTTTCCACTTGTTTCCATACATTTGCTTAACTTCTTTTCTTCTAGCGTATGGTTTCTCCTTAATCATTGGCCCTGCCAGGCTGCTAAAAGAGCACTATTAGGAAAAAACTACAGGAGTTATAAGATGGAGGCAACAAAGATTTCGTATTTTAGTGTGTAGAAAAAGCACATGAACTGTCTGTTAAGTGAAATCTGTTTTTTTTTTTTTTTTTTTTGTGCTTTTTCAGGTTATGAGACTGGGTTTAGATTTTAGCTAAATAAAGTCATGCTATTTATTATATAAGTTGATATTTGGTAAGCATTTCATTATACCAGGTTAAATGTAAAGACGACATTGAAAAACTAGTTAAAGCAGCATGTTTGATTTTTGATTTTACATGTATAGAATTATCCAGCTTATGAATTATCTTTGCCCAAGTTCCAATTTCAGATCTGTTTTTTCCTTTATTTTGTAGCTGATACTTCATGCTCAGTGGAAACAAACTAATTTGACTAGTAAACCTGAGTGAATCTCATCTGCAAATTTATTCCCTTCAAATAGTATATATTGTAAGTTATATTTGACTTGTCATTCTATGTAAATTTTGTCCACATATTTCCATAAAGCTTCTTTAGAAAACCTACCAAAAAAGGAAAGTGGACCTGATTTGAAGTCTTTCCTGGATATTTTAATCTCTCGTGGAAAACAGTGATTCCTTGGACTGTTCATATATTGTATCTTTCTCTTGAAACATGGTAAACCCCCTCTTCCTTTCAAGTCACAAATATTCTTGATAGTATCATTTGCAAATCACCATTGATAGTATTATAGTCCAGTTATATTCACCAGCATATGTCTTCTTTGCCTTTTGAGTTACCTGCAGTTATTATTCTTCTGGGATTGTACTGTTCTGTGGTTTATTCTTTTGTAACATTGCCAGGAGAATATTAGTATAGTTAGGTGGATCTTTGGTATATGGCGTAGTTGAGGTTTATTGGAGGGATTTTGCATTTCCTGAATGAAATCAATCTTTTTCTCCTATTCAGCTCCGTGTCCTGGATTGTTGCCCATCTGTAGTTCTTGTTCAGAATATGGACTGCCAACATTGTCGTTATATGGGCAATGGGTATTTTGCAAAAAACATTTGGTTTTTCCTGTGTAGCTTGCTTGGCCAGTCTCTTGAATGGCTCTGGATTTCATGAAGTTGGAGCCTCCTCATAGGCTATATATATAACATGAGGTCATCAGGAGACTGAGAGAGCTCACCACACATAAGACCACATTCCATGATAGTCTTTGCTACTGCTAATAAACTTGTTGCTTCCTGTTTTATGTTTCACTTAATGTTTATGAACTGGATTTTTTAACAGACATCTTTGTGTATACATCTTTTCAGAGAATCGATGTGTGAACATTATATTTGTGATAGAGACCTTATTTGGTGATAAGCTTTTAAGACCCTTTTGCACTGTCAGGTTGGTCACATGTGGATAGGAAGAGAACCTTGTGGTGTGATCACCCCAGCCTGTGGCTATATGTTCTGCCATAAGTCATCTGCAAAGTTTTCATCAAGGATCTTCTTGATTCAGACATAGATCATTCTTATAAAGATTATGTAGATGAGCATAGACTGGGGTTGATTATGCTTTTTTGCTTGTTCTCCCCCCCCCCCCCCCCCCCCCCCCCCCCGATGTATTAATGTTAGCCATTCTTTGGGATCCTCTGCTCTTTCCTTTTTAAAATTCTTCTCTAGTTGCCTTGAAAACAAATTTTCTTGAATTTTAAATTCTTTTGTCTTCATCAAGTATTTAGTCTCATCTTTAAAATTTCTTCTTTTTAGACTCTAACATCTCCTTCTATGGCATTTTCAGGTCCTGGAATCTGAATGTGAGGGTTTTTTTCTGTCATTTATAGCGAGAAGTCATGTAACAATATTTGAGACGTCTGTCACATTTCATTCAGTTTATTGCCTCAGTGCTTCCAGGATCATCAGATTCAGTTGAGCATCATGCTGAGCTTTCTCACCCTCACTCTTCTTTCTGTTCCCTCTTGTTTATAACATAGATGAGTATGTTTTCTAAGATGATGGTATCCTTGGTTACTGTGTTTAAGCTTTATTACTTACCAACATAAACCATGGATTACATGCTTGCTTTGTATAAAGCATTTTATTGTGTCTTGAAGGGATATATATACCCTTTTCTCAATGAGTCTATACTAAGAAGGGGGAAGATTTTTTCAGAAATAAATGATGAAAAGGAGTGATAATTGCAAAAGGGAGATACATGTAAAGTATTATAAGAAAATTGAGGAAACAAAGGAAAGGGGGTAGAGAGAGAGAAAGAGAGAGAGAGAAGAGGATAGAAAGAGAGATGAGCAGAGAGTGTTAGTTTCCTTTAAGGGTCAGGAGCCCAGGAAAGACTGGAGGTAGGTATACCTGAGTTGTAGGGATTTCAGAAATGAAGGGCTGGGAGGGAGCACATTCTAGGTATGGGGAATAGTGCAGAATAAAGATAGCAGAATAGAGAGGTTTGGATTAGGACCGGGTCAAAGTGAGTGTGTCTGGTTGATTGGAAGATTGTATCTGTGAAATATAATTGAGTAATGTAAATCTGAGATAGTAGGAAACAATAATGCTGAAGAACAGGTTTGAATAGGGTTTGAATAAGTGAGGGGCCAGAGATAGAAGAGGTGAACATGAGCTTCAATTTAAGAGGAACATTTCAGAGTTTAGGACTTTGAAGATGGACCAATGGAATAGACAGAAGGCCTCACAGCGAAAATGCAATTAAATAATCATTTAAAGTATTTTAGCAAAGAAAGAGAAACAACATTAGGAAGGCAAGTGATGTCTTCTATTTCTCCTCTTTCCCAATATTCCCTCTAAAAAAGCAAAGTACAAGGAATGTTGGGTTTTATGTTCCCTCTTCCTTTGATTAATATAGATGTTTAAAGTGGCCTTGATTTTTAACATGTATGTTATGATTTTGCCTTTTAAAGATGTGTGGCCTTGGTGACAGACAGTATACATCATGTTAATTCATTTGTTGTTATATGTGTAAAAATAATCGTCCTGTGTTAGTAAATTCTCACATAAATAGGATGATATTGATTTTTTAAAGTTTATTATGTAGTTGTACCTAATATAAGTACTTGAAGGCACCCTTAGAATTATGAAATTATTGTAAAAAAAAAAAGCTTTGGGTTTCTAAGTTAAAAAATTTTTTTGTTTGTATATGTTATATGTACAAATATGGATCTTAGTGACACTTAGAAAGTTAAGAAGTATATGTGAGTCCTGTGGATTCCTTTAATATTATTTTGTCAGATTCATACTAAATTGTCAAATTTTTAATTGTCACAGCAAAAAGCTAAAATTTTTAAATTACAGTCCTTTAATTGGAATATGTTTTAAATGGTTACTTGAACAACTGAACCTATTTTTATTTGAAGAGTTTCTTCATCTGAATATGACTAAAACATTGTCAAATAGAAGCATCCCAAGATGAGAACTTATTTCTCCAATAGGGGACTCTCAAGATTAAAGATGTATTTTAAAAAATCTACCACGCTTGGTAAAATTATAAATAAAAGTTGCTGCTGGTTCTTGCAAAACTCCCAATTTGATTGCTGGCTATGCTGAATGCGTTAATTGAAAAAACCAGTAGCCTTTTTAAAAACAATAGTTTAAAGTATCTCCAAAGTCTTAATGTAGTTTTAAGTTTTTGAAGCTTCAATAACTTTTTAAGACTGGGGACTCTGTATATATCAGTTTGAGATTGCCACCATATATTGTCCATATCCATATAGAGATCCTAAATACTTGGAAATTACAGGTGAAATTTATTCTCAATAAAGCCATGGAAAGTGAATTATTTTTTTCTCAATAAAATTGGAGTGTGGGGGGAAGAACCCAAAATATATATGGTTAGTCATTTTGTAAATTTATAGACCTGAAGGTGTTGTAATCTTTACTAAAAAGACATTTACTTAACTCAGTGTTAAATGTTTTGAAGATGTTTACTTAATGCCTCTTGAAGAAATGCCAGTATAAATTTTAAATTTTATCTTGATATGTATGTGTCTCTACTGTCTTTTCCCTTCCATGTTTCCCTCTACTTAGTTTTTATTGGCTCTTTATCTAAATGAGCCTCTCCACATCTGAATTTGTTCCCTGAGTACACAATAGTATGACACTTTTAATTCTTAAAATGTCGTTGGCAATCTTGACATCTTTACCATTTTTTTCCCTCTTAGCCTCACATTTGCCTCTTTGACTGCCCTGTGTTTTTTGTAACACTAATCTTGCTATTAATTCTTGATGTTTCTGCAGTGGGTACTTCTTTTGGGTGTAAAACTAATTCTTTAAAAATCACCCTTGTTTGGATAACTCTTTTCCCTAGCTATTCTAGTTGTTTTGATAGAATGTTTTCTTTTAAATTAATGTTTACTATTACACTTTAATTCCTCAATAAGAATCAGTTCTTTAAAAGTGAACATGCTATTTTAGGAAGTCAGCTTATGACTTTTTATTCCATTAATAATTCTAAAATAATTTTGATTTTTTTTTCTTTCATCATATGATTTTACATAAGACTGATTTCTCATTACTCTACTTAAATATGACTAGTTGTTTTGGTCATCCATACTTTAATATTTAGGTGGATTACGTTAACCTACAGAATTAATTCTTAATTGGCAGTCTCTCTTTTAAAGACTAAAGCCATTTAAATAATTTACAGACTTTTAAAAAGTGATGTTTCTGAATCACTTGTTTTTTTCTTGTTTCAGTGTGTAAAAGTTGCCATAAAGGACAAGCAAGTGAAATACTTTATACATTACAGTGGTTGGAATAAAAAGTGAGTATTGGAGCTCTATCCACAAGTTTTGTCTTTTTTTTAACCAGAGTAAAGTCACAAAAGAGTTTGGATCATGAACTGGCATAAGCTTGAATTTCTAGGAACTTGATGTTTTTACAAGTGATTTTTAAGCCACAGTGTTTTATACTGCAGAAGTAAACTGTAATGTGATGAAAGAAATTAATAAAAAGCAAGTAACAACCTTTTAACCATTTTCATTTATTTAGAATATATTTAATTCTTTGAAGCATGAATTAAATGTTGGCTAAAATAAGAACCTAGATTGCTTGGTTGTTAACAATTTACTTATCAAAAACAATTGCTTGCTTTGGGAATGTGTGTGTCTGTGTATTAAAAAATCCTTGGAGATATGATTTATTAACAGTAATCTCTGTGTCAGATTTTAGTCTTATGACAAGTACACTGTATGTGAATAGGAAGAATATGAAAATTGAACTCATAACTTTCTTATATTATACAGAGGGATTGATTTGGAAACTTAAGCTCCAGTTTCCGCTTTTTGGCTGCCAAACATAGCTACTTTAAAATGGATTTAGAACTCATAAGGACTCCAGAAGAATATTTCTTTTTTATATCAGGACTATGGTAACAGTTGCCTTTTTCAGGTGACTGAAAGTCCTGTGCTACATTGGGATAAACAACCCTGTACTGATGAGGCAGCTAAAATGTAAAAACAAAACAAAACAAAACAAACCAGCTTTCACTTCAGCTCTGCATCTGTTTCTGTGTAGGCATAGTTTTTGCTCCATAGTATGCTGTCCCCAGAGACAATTTGTTGTATGTTATTCATTTCCTATACTTTGAAATACTAAAGTAAGCCTTTTTTTTTTTTTTTTTTTTTTTAAGTTACTAGCAGGTATGTAGTGTTATGAAAGTGATTGTTTCTCATGGGAGTGACCTTAACATAAAAAAAAAAAGAATTAGATAAATCCAAATTCATAATGCTACTATCAGATATTTTGAAAACATGATTTCAAATTTGACACCTTTTTGCACAAAGCATTTACAAACCAAGTGTGGAATCTTAAGTCACCAAGGCTCTTTCTTATCTTGAGAATTGGAGTGTTCTGCTAGGGTTTGGGTTGTGATGAATGCATGTGCCCATGGATCTCCGAGTCAAACATCATCTCAGCAATTTTGGATTTTTCTTACCACGTTCCAGAATTATCCAGATATTATTTTTAGCTCTCCAATATGATGGAGCCACTTGTAATTTCTTTTTTCATTTTCTTTTTTGTTGTAAGATTGATCAGTTTTAATTTGATCAGCAGGGTTTTCTCCTTCACCAGCCGAGTTTTCTTCTTCAACTGTAACTAGATCCCTTTCAGTAAGGCATTTGTTTGGAGTTGTTTTTCTGTAGTGTTGATAGCTTTTGTCTGGCCTTTCACATTCTATTTCCTACTGTTTCTTGCATCATGCATAGTCTGTCTGTCTGGGTTCTTTGTGTATTACTGCAAACAATTGTTTCCCTATGAATTTGCCTGGCCTGTGGGATTCTTGATGTAGAAGCTTGACCTTGTTAGATGCATATGGTGTCTAGGAAATGGGCATAGACTGGCTAGTAGTCAGCATGGAAATTTCCTAGGCATAAAGTAGTTTACTTTTCTGCCTTTTGATTTTATCTTTCTTTATCCTGCTGTATTATCTGGGCCAAATAAGTTTGTTTTGGTAGAAGTGATAGAATTATTTCCTTAGTATAGTGATAATTTGGCAAGCAGTCTCACTCTTAAATCTTCTATCCCATTACTATATTTTTTTGGAGCTTCTAAAGGGATTTGTTAAACTTTAGTTTCTGTTTAGACTTTAGTTTTAAGAGGAAGTTTTAGTTAGACTTTTGTTTTAAGAAGTATAATTGTTGCCTGTAGTGTACAAAAAAAGGTTTCCTAGCTGTGACCTGGGAGCCAGTTACAGTACCACCTAAATTTTAGGTTTGTGCTTTGTAATCTCTTTGTTGATTTCCACCCACGTGTCTGCTTCCCAAAGCAACTTTGCCATTAGCTGTTACTTCATTTCTTTTAGAGTTAAGGTATAGTATCTTTTAGAATCATGTTGCTTTTTTTTTTTTTTTTTTTTGAATTTGTTAAGTATTAGACTTTTGAAAGCTTTAGTGTATATTCAGATAATGTTGATTAGGGTAACTTTTCATACTTGTCTTTATGAAGCCAGTCCTAAAGTAATATTTTTATCATTCCAATAGATAAAAATACTAGTGTATATGTTTTCAGATTAGCTTATGGTTACTACTTGAGATGTCTAATGATCTAATTAAATCCCTACTTATTTCTTTAATTGGTGTTAAAATATGTAGGGTTTTTGTTGTTATTGTTGTTTTGCTTACATCTTAAATTTTATCAATATGGTGATTTCTGGTGTGGAACCTCCCTTTATCAGTGTAGGTCTTGCAATTGATTTATTGGTAATGTGATTATTGCTCAATAGTAATTTCTCCTAAATTAATCCATTAAAAACAAAGTCCACCCAGCAAAACTGAGCCTTCATATTTAATACTTTCAGAAGTAATTAGAAGCTTCAGTTTTTTGGATTGTTAGAATTAAAGTTTCTGTGTCAATAAAAATATTCCATTTATTCCATTATATGGCAGAATTCATTCGTTGATTGTTTATCTTGTTAACCTTGGTATATTGTCTCATATAATATGTAGTTTTCTATTGATATGTAGGTATTACTCTTTCCGGATTAAAAGTTTTGTTGTGAAAGCCCATTAGCATTAAAATAGTCAAGAATGCTTCAGATCAACATGAACTTGCAGTGAGGTTGAGAATTCCTCCAGAAAAACAGCATTACTTCTGCATAAAATATTTAAAAGAAACGAGGGAAGAATGAGTAATAAATTCATGATTTTGATTTACTTCCTGTACCTTGTAAGATTAATTATTTAAAAGTTAGATTTCTGCCTCCTTAGAGGTATGAACAAAAGAAAATATTTACAGATTTTTAGCTCGCTGACATAAATTTGGTGACTCTGGTAATTGTAAGTATTTGTGAAGAAGTTTGTCAGCACCAAATTCACTTGTGGTACTGATTCTTCTAGGAGTAATCATCTAGGAAGCTCTGTACTTTTCCTTCTTTATGAGAATTTGGCAATGACAGGCACATAAAATGCAGTCTGTTAATTGTTGTACAAGCCAAAGCCACATGGGAGGGAAAGGGGATCAGGAACTGGGCAGTGAGGTCAT
Organism: Antechinus flavipes; assembly: GCF_016432865.1. Classification (NCBI taxonomy): domain Eukaryota; kingdom Metazoa; phylum Chordata; class Mammalia; order Dasyuromorphia; family Dasyuridae; genus Antechinus; species Antechinus flavipes. Next base: position 650,832,001 of record NC_067399.1, on the reverse strand, counting down.
GTCTAGGTCTTGGAAAATCCTTAGGGAAGATTGCACAATAATTAGTGAAGTCCAAACTACCTAGAAAAATTAGGGCAGCAGATGTGGCTAACTGAAATAATATTTTTAAATGCATAATTTCATGTAAACAGATGTAATTCTGGATTTATTTTTATCGAACTTGTAATTTTATTTTAAGTTAGTAAAGCAAAGAGTAGCTGCTTATATTATATTTTGTTGGCTCCCAAACTCAATAAGGTTTAATAGGGAATGTTTAGATTTGGAATTAATATTGTAGCATTCTGAGCACGTTGCAAGCTAAAAAGTCAATTTTAATTGCTTTTTTCTTTTAACAAATTCAGCAATTTCTTGTATACAAATATACAAATTCTTGTATAACCTTTCCTTCAAAAAAAGTTAGATATTACAAATAATTTTTACTTAGCCCTAAAATTTTTTCATGTATATGGATGGAAAAGTAAATACATCTGGAAAAAAAAAATCATTTTCCATTTTCTGTCATTGACTTAGGAGAGAAATAGGAGGATAAATAATTTTAGTAAATTAGTTCTAGATTTTACCTATATTGGGGATTTCTGAATTAAAACTGATTTGACAATTTCCAGCCCAGCAGTAAATGTCCTGAATATTGTATTTTGAATCTATAGGATTAGATAGCTTATTGGGTTTTATTTATTATTTATTAATCGTTTGTCAGCTGTTTGTCACTTTAGAAAATGAGATTTTGACTTTGATCAATTTGACCACTTATGTAACTTTTATTTTTCACATTTTAGTCATTAGTAATCAGCTAAGCTACCTTAGTGATATCAGAACAAAGAATATTTGATTTATGAATGCATATTTCCTAATAGTAGTTCAGTAAAATCATTTAACACAAAAGAAATCAAGGGAAGTATAGCAGTAACCTTATTTTTGTTTGAAGTTTGGTTGAAGTTGAATAAACACCTTAGGAAAGGTGTTTATTAAAAAAAATTATCAGACACAATGTGACATTTATGTATTTAAGCTACTAAATTAACTTAATAAAATTTTAGGTTAGTGTTAGCCAGTTGTACTTCCTGTATAAATTAAAGTATTAAACACATTATAAATTGATAATTTTACAACAACATCAGCCAAAATTAATGCTTTGTAAAAGACTTTAATAATCCTTTGGGTAAGGGGTAACAGAAGGGCTTAACATTTTTCTTAAAGCTTCTTAATGTCAAAATTGAGTGAACACATTGGCAAGCTGTTAGGAGACAAATCAGTATTAAATTATCAAAAAGATAATCTGTTTATTAGTCCTGCTAATATTGTTTCTTGTATTTTAATGTAATTTTGAGGGCTAGTGGGGAAGTTATCAGTAGTTGGAAGGCTGATGGAAAATAATTAGTGGGAAAGTCATGCCTTTGATTCATAATTTGTTTTGAACTAATTCATCAAAATGGGGATAGAATGTTTTCTTTAAGAAGAAACAGAACAAAACCCCAAACCAAAATTGGATTTCCTTTCAAACAAATTAATGTTAATTTATTTTTAAAAAATTTACAATAGTTCTGCCAACCCTTTATGCTAAGATACTTGTTCTAATCTAAAGTCTCCGAACCTCTTAGAAATGATTGATACAGCCATTTAAATACTCCATTTGTAAATAAATCTAAATAAAGCTTAAGCTAAATTCTGCACATAGTTACTGAGATTACTTTGTACTATGCTGTCTACATCAGAAGTGCTGTGAGGCCCAGGCGCTCTGAAAAAACTTTGAAGACACGTGAGGATATTGTAGCCCTTTTTCCTGTTCCTGAAGGAGCTCCCTCAGTACACCACCCCTTCCTGACCTCTAGGTAAATGCATGTTTTAAAGTTTTCTTTAGGAAATCATATTGAGGATTATGGGGATGCCCTCCCTCCTTTTTTCTTTTTTTAAGATAGAAAGTATGTTTTTTCCTTTCTTTTTCTTTTTGTTCATTTTAAATAGGAGGTCAAAGAAGTGGGGAATTAGTCAATCAAATTTTTCCTCTTTGCTTTGAGGACACAGAGAACTGTGTTACTAAAGGAGCTCCATCAGCAGGAGAAAAGGCTTTTTACTAACTTTGATACCCCAAAAGGCTGCATCCCTTCATTAGAGTTTTCTTCTTAATTTGTTTTTTAATTTGGGTTAGCTTTTTTTTTTTTCCTCTTTTTTCTTTGCAATGTCACTGCAGAACCTCTTTATTGGAAGGAGCTTTAGATTTGGGGGTGGTTGGTGTACTCGACCAAATGGCATTACAAAATATCTTAGCAGCAAGAAGGCAGGTGAGGGAATTGTATTGCCTGCAGTAACATATGATGAGGGATATTTTTATGTAGTGAACTCATGATTGAAATGGCATAGCTCTGTAATTAGTTGTAGACTATGCAAAAGGTAATTTAAGCTGACTCCTAAGCATTCTAGTGGGGGGGGGCGGAGTGCTCAGAAAACATTTTATAACTGTCATTCATATGAAAATAACAGACTAAATAATGTCTAGATTGCTTTAGAAATGCATCCGTAAGCCCACATATTGAACTGTTAATAATCAGAGAAAGCGAACGAACTTGAATCTTTAACAGAATCAATTTGTAGACTCATGCTTCATTATGGCATTTTAAAGTTTGGATTCATGGTTTGCATAGTGTTGTCTTGTTTCTGTGAATCTTGTGAAGGTGTAATTTAAAAAATATAATATGTAATTATACACATTAAAATACTATTTTATACCAATTCCAAAATAATTTTTTTTAAAACTTTGCTTTTAGAATCGTGCTTAGAAATGTTAGAATTACAAGATTTCTTGGGAGAGACTGACAAGCTTTTTGGTCTCTGCTGGAAAAAGCACTTCAGTTGGGGAATATGTTTTTAGCTGTTCCCCAACATGTAGTGCCAGTTCATCGAATTTAATTCAGAATAATTTTATCTGCTTGGGTCTCTCAAGTAATGATTGGGAACAGACTGTAAGTAATGATTAATTGTTGACTGATCTTTTAACGTAACTTTTTTCTACCCCCAGCTGGGATGAATGGGTTCCAGAAAGCAGAGTACTCAAATACGTGGACACAAATCTTCAGAAACAGAGAGAACTTCAGAAAGCCAATCAGTAAGTTTATTTTGCAAAATAGTTATAAGGTTAGTAATACTTTAAATTAATCCTTGGACACTTGGCTGGAAGGACATTTGAACTTTGCGATAGAGTGATTTTAGAGTCCATGTTAAACCTATTGGGTTGTAGCTGAGACTGTACAGGCAAGACTTTTACTCTCTGCTAAGGAAATGGAGGTACTTCTCCAAGCATTCAGTGCTTGTTACTGCTTGAATCCTTTGTCATCAGAGCCAGGCTAGAAACAGAGGAGACAGAACCATTAACTTCAGTGTAGGTGGAATTTTTATAGTTCATTTTCTTGGGTGGCTTGGGAGAGATTGTATATTAAAACATTTAGCTTCTGAAAGTTTCACATAAAGTAGTGGAGTAAGGAGTGGCAGGGGGTGTGGTAGGGTGAGTCATGCATGATTCAGTACTATTTAAAGTTTACATCCTAGTGTTATACCACTGTGATCTTTATACTTCAGGAGCCGGAAGTCTTTGGAAGATTTTAAAGGACTGCAGAATAATTCTCCCAAGCTCTCCCCCCTACCCTCACCTCCACCACCCTTACATTTTATGCTTTTTAATTTTTTTCTAAAGGGAGTCTGATTTAAGTTAATGGTTTTTATATTTCACTTTTTTTCCCCTGAAATTTTTTTTTTTCTTCTTAGAGTTGAAACACATTTTATATAATAAAATGACATTAGAAGTAAAACTCCTTTGAGTAGTCTTAGGACTTTGTGTCTTTTGACAGTAAAATGGAACTATTTTTCAAATAAACAAGAAATAAATTTCTGTAGTCTCTTTTATTTCAATAAAACTTTTAGTCTTCTTCCTTTTCTCTTCTGAATAGATTTGTTATGGACAAAAAATTATAGGTTAGATAGCCTGTCTCCTTATGCTAAACCCCATCTCCTAATTTTGATACTATATTGACTATTTGTAGTTTTGGAGAAGCTTCCCTGTGGAAATTCATAGAGGACAGCTGAAGTTTTCTTTTTCCTATTTGAATGTTATAGGTGTCTTGGAAGTAATTAAACCAACCCACTTCCTTTTTCTTGGCATGCTTTAATTTTAAGATAAATTTTAAAGTTGAATTTCTTTTTTGAAGGGAGCAGTATGCAGAAGGGAAGATGAGAGGGGCAGCTCCAGGAAAGAAGACTTCTGGTCTACAGCAGAAAAATGTTGAAGCGTAAGAAGCTTTATCTTTTACTTAGTGTGAGGAGATTGGAATTTTATATAGCTTTTTTTATAGATATAGACACAGTCAGCCTTTTTGTTTAAACTTATTATTTAAGTTAGATTTTATACAGCTAAAACTCTGTGTTTTGGAACAGTGAGAATGCCAGTGAGAATAAATTCTTATGTGCATCATTAATAGAATTGTTGAATGTGACTTATGCTAAGCTATTTTTCCATCAGTTTTTTCTTGACTGTTTTTTTCTCTCCCCTCCTTTTTAATAGGGTATGCATACATACATACATACATGTGATGTGATCTTTCACATACAGAAGTAACACTATTCCCCTAACACTTGTAGGATGAGCTTTCAGTTGCTTATTTAGTAGGGACAATGTCTGAGCTATCTATACTCTTATCAAAGTCCCTTTGTAACTGGTGGCATAAATTTGCGAGGTGGCTGGCTGGAGATTGAGGTTCAGAAAAAAGCAAGAGCTTTTCTTTGGAAAACAAAAGACTAGTCTAGGGATTAGAATTGTGACTAGTTTCAATAGAGAGTAAAGACAGATATTAATATGGCTCCTATTTACATGCACATGCCACATGTGACTTTGTATATGTACATATAAAAGGATAAAAAAAATTTAATAAATAGAGTTATTTATGAATGAGGGTTACTAAGCACAGAACAGAGAGGACTTTACTTCTTGGAGTAGATGATAGAATTAATTTCATTCTTATGTTATAGTGTTTGCAAACCATTTCTTTTGAGTTCTGTGTAGACGAAACCTAAAGTGACCATTAATATCCACAATTCATACTTGTAAGCCATTTCAAAATTCATTGTAAGTTTTTCATATAATTTCCAATTCGCAGTTTTTCAGACATGCACAATTGTTGTGTTTGCCATTTTTTGGGTTGAATTTTAAAAGGTGGTTTTATTTTAATAAGGCCAGTATGTGGTTATTTTCTTGCCATACTTATTAAAGAGCCAGACTTCATGCTTTAAACTATGCCTTTTCCCAGAGAAATTAGTGCAATATTTTTACAATTAAAAGAATTGATGAAATAGTTCATCATATCGTATTGATTCTACTTCTACTTAAAAGAGTTACAGAATTAAAATTGAAAATGCAGTTGATGCATGTTAGAGCTTTTCATTTAATTTGGTTCATTTTGAAATTATGAATGATATACAACTAGTTTTATATTTAGACATTTTAAGAAGATTTTTTTTTTTTATTTGTAAGAAGATAAGTGGTGGTATTTTTTGTTTTTCTTAAAATAGGAGTGTAACTGGTGGTCATAAGTCACTAGATATTCTTAATTATTGTTTAGTTGGTATTAATAGGTTTCCTTTGTTGCATGTCATAACATTTTAGTGATTTGGTTCTTTGGGAAATTAGTCAATGTACTAGCATGCAATAAAATTAGTGGCAAATGAGATTTTAAAATGCAGTAAGCTTCTGATACTATAGAAATGCAATATTAAAATAATATTTTGATTTACATCAAGTTCTTTAAGGACTGTATGTTAAACCTGGGATAAAAATGTAAAGAAATTCAAGAAAAATATCTTTACTAAATAAAGACTTGGGAATTTAGCGATACCACATTTTATTCCTGGGATTATTATATAACATCCAATTGAACAATTTCATAACTAGTAAGTGCTTACTGTGATATGTATTCTTATATTAGTATATAAACTATTTGGTGGAGTCTCAGGATCATTATTAAGAAAATATACAAAGTGAAGCTTCCTTATAATACATTGGGGGAAGAGTTTGAGTTATTGAAGCTTGCATATGGGGTCAATGCTTTAAGGCTTAGGAACCCTTTGTGACACTATTAGAAATAAGTTGTGAAATATAAGGATGATGGAATACATTATAATGAAGTTTCACTGTAAAAAAGCTAATTTGAAAAGACACTCATACATTTAAGTTCTTTCATGGAGGTCATATGGAAATAGTTTCCATTTAAGAAAAGTTGTGGTTTATTTTGGAAAGTAAGGTTCATTTCTTTGAAGACTATACATCAGGTCTGACACTCTGTCCTTACCATAACCCATTGTGCCTAGACTTTTTCAGAACAGATGGATCACTCGCTGTTTGGAGACCTCTGCAATATCAATGCGGTGAGTTAAGGATGGATTGTCATACCAGATTTTCATCCTGATATCCATGTTCCCTTGTTGTTGTAGGTTTGATAAGAGTATTTTTAATCATGTATAATTGTAGTCTTTTAGGCTTCGATTTGGATTTTATCATTGATAACTTTCTTCAGTTGGGTGTATTAGTACTAAGATTTTTTTTTTTAAGTTTAGGAAATAATTAGTTTTACTGAATATAGTTTGCTCAGTTTGGGGAAATTTTCTGATCTCTTTTTCAGTATAAGTTTAATAGTAAACTAAATTGTCAGTGATTCATACATATTTTAATTGTGTAGCTCCTCAAAAGATCAAAATAAAGTTAAGAGTGTTACAGGAGCACTGCCCTAAAAATCTTACTAAAATTTCACTCATATGTAATTTCAGTTAAAAATTAAGTCATAATGGACCAGCATTTTCTGTAGTCAAAAGGTATATATGTAGTCTCTTTTTTGCTTAAGAGTTGGGTCTTTATGTTAAGTAGCAAACTGAGATGAGTAATCTGATTCATAATTTGACTACCTATGTTAAGTTCAGTTTTGAATCAGTATAATTTTTAAAACATCAGGATATACCATCATTTGAGTAAATTATTGTTTGGACTCTATTAGTTATGTCCAAAACTTCTTGTGAATTTAATATTAATAAATTCATGATCTGGATCTTGAACTAGAAAATCAAAAAAGCAATTCCATAATGCTGCCTTTTCAATAAAGGTCTTTCTTTTCCAGTGAACTTTACATTTTCGGAAGACATCACATTCACAGTATTCAAACAAGCTTAGTAAACCTGGGCTTGGATTCTTTTTTGCTTATTATATAATAGTTTATGTTTACATAGCACTTTAATGGTTTACCAGTTGCTTTTTATTGATAATTTTGCCCTCTAAATATGGCATCATTTTAAAGTTATAGGCTTTTTGTTCTTAAAAATAAGAAACTTAAAATATTTTCAGTCTGTTTAGTACAGTAGGATGTTTACACAGAATTTTTTAGTGTCCATAAGAAAAGTTATGTAAACTATAAGAGACATACATGGGGCATTTAATAATTGTCTTATTACATTACTTTTATGAACACTCACGTAAAATATTTTAAAATGTCTTTAGGTGGTATGCCTCATGGGCTTCATAGCCAGTTTTCCTTATAGTTTATATCTTTAATACCTGGGCTCCTGTTAGAACTACATAATTTTTGCCTGAATATTTTCTTGGTGCCTTCCTTTCTTTCTGGTTCACTTTTCAATAATGGCCTGTATCTGACTTTTATTTGTTGAATTCTTTTTTTTTTTTTTTTAAATCTTTCCCACCTAATCTGGCCACAAGTATCTTATTGAATTATCTCAACAAGTTCTATACTTTTCTGGTTATTCCTGTTCTTTATATTAAAGTGACATCCCATTTTCCAACTAACTCTCTTCATTGTGTTTCATTCACCTGTCATCATTAACTTTTTCTTTTTTTTTAAACAATTATAATATTTTAGAATTTTCAGGGACACTAGAGATCTTCTAGTCCAAGCTTCTCATCTTACATTTGAGGAAACAGTCCCAGAGAGGTTGTTACTTAACCAAGATCACAGGATTTTTCCATGGTGCTCTAGGTGGGAGTTTTGAAATGTGTGATGTTTGAAGATTTTTAAAGTCAGGGGATGTAATATAGGGAACAAACAGGTGGGTATAGAGACAAAGGGATGAGTTTCTGCACATTTATTTCTTGAGTTATTAATTGTCTGACATAAGAACTCATGGAAGCTTGAATATATGATCCCTGGTACTTTTTTACAATTTTTGAGACACTGATAATCCTCGTCCTGCCTTTTTACCCCAGTAGAGGCCCCAGTTCTAGGATTGGGGAAAATACTATTATCCTCCAGAACCCATTGAAAATTGGATCTAAAAAAAGTATTGAGGAAACAACCAGGAATCAGGTGTTCTGGCTAAAGACTTGGGTATGTACATGTTTAGGATATCTTGAATTAAATTTTGGGATCCCTAGTTTCTTAAGCACATGTTAATTTTAAAAATAGCCATGGATACCTTTTCAACTTGAAAGTGCTATGTACAAACTGATAAATTTGCACTAACTTTGGAGGGTTTGGGGATTTCTTTTGATAACTGGGATTAATAGAAACTTTCTCTGGAAATCTTTCATAGTTTATAACAATACATTTCAGTTTAGCTGAAATTAGAGCATCACTATAAGTTTTTTTTACTGGAAGAATTGAGGCTTTCCTTTTTTGTAGCTTAACAAAATAGCAAAAACATCTCCTAAAAGCCTAACATGTGGAATGAATTCTCTGGGTAGCATAATGAAACACATCATTTCTCATATTAAAAGTTTTTTAATGCCTGAAGTTTTTAAAAAGAGTATTGTATAGAAAAAATAGAGAAAAGGAGAATTAAGTAATAAACTTTTCCATTCCATTAGGAAACAGGATTACATGTTTATCCTGTACCTTATGTAGAAGATACTCACATTGCTATTCAAATTAGAATAGTTTAAAATTATTTTTCTCTCCTTTCCCCCATGGATTAACTAGAATATTCTTGAAGATAGTCATAATCAGTAATTCAGAGTCCATTTGTTTTATTTTTAGGATTTGACAAGATTGTTAGGCTCACGGGTAGTTAAGAGTTTAGATTCACTCTCTGCTGCAAAACATGGCAATCTTATTGCTGATCTGAATACAGATGCATATAATCAGAGCACAATAGATTAAAGCCAAGGGTATCTAGTTCAGTTTCTGTGTTTTTACAGATGAGAAAACCAGGGCCTACAGAGACTTAAGTGGCTCCCCAGGGCCAACATGTGAAGGGTGTGTCATTTGAACAGTGCTTGGTCTCAGAATCCAGGACACACTGCTTTGTAGTTTTTTACACTGTCTCATAAAATATTTTGTATTGGCTGCTCATTAGTAAGAATAGTTGACAAAGTGTTTTAAGGTTTACAAAATGCTATATATTCCCAATCTCTTTTATGAGGTAGTGGCCACAAGTATTATTTACAGATGAGGAAATTGAACTCAAAAGTCATACAGCTAGGTATTATCAGAGGTGGGATTGGTGCTCATGCCTCTTCAGACTCCTCAGTCTAGCACCCTGTTTAAAATAGCCATCTCAGATCCTAAGTGCTTGTTGTCTAGTAATAATTTCCCTCCTACTGAGTCTGGGTGACATGTTGTGTGGCACCATCTGGGTTAACATTTGTGGTATCTCCATTTTCTAATTTCTTTAGTGGAATAGAGAATTTAAAATAGAAACAATTAACAAAAGAGGCATAGAGTAATTATCCAAGTAATTGGTTTGTAGAACCACTTGCCTATTCCTAGAAATTACCATACACTCTTCACTGTCACAAAGAAGAGGAGGTGTATTGATGTTATTGAGGTTGCCAGACAGACAGTTAGTGACTACACATGGTTCGTGTGATTGAGTTTGGGAATGATTGGAAAGGCAAATTTATAGGTTATTTTGAGGCCCTTCATCCTTGAAATGAGCACATGATTTCTCAGCTGGACCTTCATGGTTTCTATGAGGTGATTAGTGATTGATGTTCAATGGAAAAGAGCTTCTCTATTAGACTGCATCTTCTCTTCATAGACCCTAGGAAAAAATACCATAGAAGTTCATGTTTGACCTGACACAGAGAGTGAGAGTCTACTCCATTTTATTTTATGTATGAAAATACTGAAGCGCTGATAGAGCAATTTGACGAAGTTTTAGAGTTTCAATTACAGTAATAGCCCGCCAATCTAGAACTCTTGATAATCCCAAGGTACATTTGTACTTGTTTGCTTCTCACAGCCCACCACATAAGGGCAGAGAGAAGGAGTGAATAGATGTTTAGATTAAGTGACTTGCCTGCCCTCTAATACATGACAGAACTGGGAATGAACCCAAGTTTTAGTATTCCAAATCTTGCATTCTTTCCACTGTGTCCCTGGTGATTGTAAGAGTAGAATTAAATATACACACACGCTTATGAAGGATAATTTTATATTTGAAATTTGGTTTTCAAAGACTAATTTCATGCAGGAGTAAAAAAAAAAATCCATTATATGGCCAGTTATTAGACCTGAATGTTTATTATAAATAGGTCATTCTACAAATTACTCTTAAATTACTATGAAATTGATATGCATGACTTCTGAAGTTCCTTCTAACTGTAGAAGCTGAGTTTCTAAAAAGTAAAATATTTTTTATTTTTTAAAGACCTTATTTAATAATAATAATAATCTTAGAAACTGTTTAAATAGGCACTTGGAACAAATAAATTTGAATTGTTAACAGTAATCATATTATTGTTATATTTTCTCCAGCCACATTTAACATTTGTTAATTGAACATTTTCTGTGTCAGGGGTTCTTGGCCTTCAGTTTGGGAACTTGTTTTTAAAAATTTTTTGATAACTATATTTTGTTATAATTGGTTTCCATTATCATCCTTTTTTTATACTTTAAAAAACATTCTGAGAAGGAATCCATTGTTTCTAAATGGATTGTTAAGAGAGGTTCATGACACAAAAAAGTAAGAACTCATTGCCAGATTCCTTCTATTTTGATGAAAACTAATAAAAATTAAGTCCATTTTATATCTTAGGATATTCTAATATGTAGGTCTTTTTCTTAACATTTCAGTACTTCAGGGACCCAGGATTTACTCTTGACTACTCCCTTCTTTGGTACACTTCTTTCATATATCACCTACAAAACAGGAAAGGCAGACTCCACTTTTTTACTGTTCCCTAGGTATTGGTATTGAGAATGCATTCTGCATTCTGGCAAGGATTCTTCCTGCATATGGCTTTCTTTGCTTGTTGTTCTCTGGTGACAGAGCCGTATGCTTTAAGTTTAATGGAGTGGATGCAACCATGCCCTGATGTAGCCTTTGAGAAGCCAGGGTAATTTGTTGGAAGGAGGTTTTGCCAGTAATTTACAAGGAGTTTCTATAGACAGATAGTCTTAAAAATAACATTTTTGTAATGGTTTAAGGATCATAAAGTGCTTTATGGATGTATATCTCATTCAATCCTCACAATAGCTCTATGAGGGAGGTGTTATCTCTATTTTATAGATGAGAAAACTGAGACTTAGAGAGGTTAAATGTCATCCAGCTGGTAGGGTGTCAGATTCCAAGTCAAGTCTAGTGCACATCAAGTGCCACAGAAAAATCAGGCACCCATTCTACTTTTATATGAATGGAACTATAGATTAAATTGCTTCCAAACACAATAATGAAGGGCAAGTTAACTTATGGCGTGTTCTGTCTGAACTGGAGCTACACAGAGAATTATGCACCATGATGTTGATCTCCAGGGCATCTGTCCCCTATAGAGCCAATGAAACCAAAGGAGCTTTGGCTTAGAGGAGTACAGTGAGAAGCAGATAATATGAAACCCTTGCTGCTGCTGCTATTAACATAATTAAAAAAATTTTTTTGTCCACTTACATGTTAAAAGCCTTTAATTTAGAATTAGGAATCAAGTTACATTTAGACCATTAGAGAATCACTTAGGTTAGCATGAAACCAGTCTATTTTCACTGGAAAAGCTTATTATTGTGGTTGCTTTCCTTTTTTGTTTTAGATGTACTTACATAAAACAGCTGGTTAATGATTGAATCTTGAAATACTCATGTTAAATAATGACTCCGTGGAAGAAAAGCTAGGTATTTTTATGGCAGCCATGATGGTGATAGAGTCACATGGCGGCCTCTCTAGTGGTCTAGTGGTCTTGGATTTCTTCTTTTTCATCTCTTGGATGATGATGTGAATTCATCCAGTTGTTTGTGTAGCTTTTAAGTCTAAACAGGAGAACATCTTTACACTCCTGTGTCCTTTACAGATATTATCATTGCTGCACAAACTGATCATCGAGATTGAATAAAGCGAAGGGAATGACATTTTTTTTTAAAATTAGGAAATAGCATTTTGCTTAAATTAACTTTTTGTTTCTTTTCTTCCACTCTCTTCTCTTCCCTGCCCTCTAGGAAAACCAAAAAGAACAAACAGAAAAGTAAGGACATTAATTTTCTTCCTCAAAATTTTATTTTCATTTTATTAGAAATCCAAAATTTAAATTCATTGTTGCAGTTGAATTTGTCATTAAGTTATTATAATGGAATAATAATGTTCATTGTCAACATGGCACATTTTACATATGACAGGAAATTTTATTTGAAAGGTATCTTTTTAACATTTTAATAAATGTCATTTCAGGATAATGTGCCAAGTTTTGAACAGTATGTTCGTAAAACTTCTCCAGTATAAGACTTGGACACTCATAATTTTATGTGTTACTTCTTAATTTGCCTAGTTTGTTGTTTAAGTGAGAAGGCTTATCTTAGTTTTCTTTCTTTGATCTATTGCAAAGTGTCTTTTTCTTGTCTTTGCCCCAACTCATTTCAACTGTAAAGAATACAAGTCAATTGTAGAGTCCAAGAGAGGGACATGACTGTCCTTTATGCTGTTTTGTGAAATTTAGGTCAGCTTTACATCCCTCCTTATTGTTTGCTTATTTCCCATTTAAATGTTTTGAGCCAGAGAACATATTTGTCCAATCTTCTTAGGTATATTTAGTAAAAGTTTATTTTATCCCTACCAGTGCATGATTTTAGGGGGAAAATATCCATGTGTTAACAAAAGTAAAACACACTTCATAATGGATAAATATTTTTAAAAATTTGACCTTTTTCTTTTTGATGCTACTTTAGAAAAGTATGTTCTAATCTACTTTTATGTAAAAAAAAAAAAAAACTTTTAAATTGTTTATTTCTAATGGAGATAGTCTATTCCACAATGTCACGTAATTGTTTCTTTAGAAGAAATGCAAGGTATATATGATTGCAAACTTTCTATTTTGAATTAAACATTTTTTCTTTAATATGTACATGATAATTGAAACAAAGTAGAACTGCTTTCTTTAGAAAACACTTAAGGTATTTTCCAGTTTAATATATAGTGCTTGTAATTTATGGTACTTGTTAAGTATTTTGTTTAAGTATATGCCCTGTGGCATGATGATAGTAATGCATACTGAAATCAAATTGGGTGTTGATTTTTATCTGCTTTGGTTTGGTAACTCCCTTATGTTTGTCACAGTGTGACTTTGTTTCACCTTAAAGGAATTCTTTTACAGATGTATATTAAAATTTGTTGAACAACTTTTTTTTTGGAGAGAACACTCCTTAATTGGTGATATCTCCCCTTCCATCTTTCTCCTTCTCCGTCAACATTACAAAACCGGGTTTAGAAAGTACTAAGATGTCAAGTTGGGGTGACTCAAGTGAGTGGAAACACTGCTTACTATAATAATAATAATAGCTAACATTAATTTTGTACCTACTATGTATGTGTCAGGCGCTGTGCTAAGCACTTTATAGTTATCTGATTTACTCCTCACCACAATCCTGAGGTAGGTGCTGCTATTGCCTTTTTACAAATAAGTCAACTTAGATAGGTTAAATGACTTGCCCAGGGTTACACTAGATAGAAAGTGTCTGAGGCTAGATTTGAACCCGAGTCTTCCTGACTTTAGGCCCTGCATTCCATTTACTATTCCACTTAGTTACCCCAGTACATTATAAATATGATTATTACCTTGCTAGGCATTTTGCTAATGAATTATGAAGAATATTTCTTTGGAAGAAGTTTGGAAACTAAAACATTACTTTTCTGTCACTTTCCCTGGTTGACTCTTATTGGGAAAGGTTCTAGCCCTTAATATTATTATACCCAAATGTTTGTCCTTCATCTGCTTTTCTTTTGTGATAATATAACTCCCATTGCTTTGATTTGCATGCAGATGATTCCCAGATTAGCATCTCTAGCCATAACTTTTCTGGGACTTCAGATTTGCATCTCAGGCTCATTGTAGGTTATTTATTCCTGGCTGTTAAATCAATATGAAAAATTCCACGTGTCTCAGACTGGACAACTTTGTGCCCAAAGTTCATTTTATCTTGTAATTTTCAGCCAGTCATCATGTTTTAAACTTTAGTATTATCATTGTCATTTTCTTCTTCTCTCCTATGTTAGTAATCAGTTATTAAAAGTTTTATCTCCCAACATCTACCATCTGTACCTTGCTCTCTAGCCCCACTGCCACAAATTTGGGATGTTAACTAATTTATATCTAGCCAGTATTTGTTGTAGTAGTTAATTCATCTTCCTACCTCATTCTCTTTCCCCCTTAAATATGAGGATAGGGAACTATTTAGAGCAGATCCTTCCCTGATCTGTCTAGTACAGTAATTAAAAAGTGCTTGTTGACACTGCTGAAAATGGACATTAGAGAAAATGGGACTTAATTATAAATTAGTGATCTTGTTTTGTTGGATTTCATATCTATTAATGGGATTAATGATCTTTCTCAAAGAGATTTATTGAGTCCCATAAAGGTAAATACATAAATACAAGATGTTAATATTATTACATTTTGTTTGTATTGGCTGAATAGTAGAGATATATTGCAGTCTTTTAATTTAATTTGAGTAACCTCTAGATAATGGACATAATATTAAATGATTGGAAATTCTGTTAATTGAATGACATTTTCTTTAACATGTTATACATCTTATTAGCAAAATGTTTGTTAAAATCACTTTATGTTCTTCATTTTTTTTAAAAGCTCCTGGAATTGGAGAGGGTAGTAGTACCAGTGAGACACCTCAACCACCTCGGAAAAAGAGGGCTCGAGTGGATCCAACAGTTGAAAGTGTATGTCCTTTGATTTTTAAATTACATATAAATAAAAATTGGTATCTCTTCATGGTGTGCATTTAAAATGCAGAATTCTAAAGCACGAAAAGTTTTTCTTGACAGCATCAAAATATCATAGATTCATTATGTAGTTAAAAATCAAATATCTCATACTTCTATGTGCAGTCATGTTTGACACATTTAGCATCATGCTACTTTTTAATTTAAAAATGGTCAATATAGCTAATTTGTTACAAGGGTGAATTTCTTAAAGCCTAAAACTACTTTTGCATCAGTTTTAAATTTTAAATGAAATGAAATTTAATGAAATATGAATTATTAAATGAAATTTAATTACTAAATTTAATTTTAAATGAAAATTTAATTACTAAACTTCTTCCTTGCCAGAAACTCTACAGCTATGGCATTTCTCTGTATCTCACTGACTACTTTTTTGCTGTTTTTGTGAAATGTCTGTATCTGTATTCTTTTCCTTTGTTCTCAAGATATTTGATAGTTGATTATAGACAACAGAGTTGAATAGATAGATCATATTTAAAGTGGCTAATAATTCATAATAAAAAATGTGAAATAGTTCAACTTATTTATAGTTGCAAATATTAGCTTGCATAGTTCTTTTTAAATTCTGTTCATATCCTTTGACCATTTATCAATTGGAGAATGGCTTGATTTCTTATAAATTAGAGACAATTCTCTATATAGTTTGGAAATGAGGCCTTTATCAGAACCTTTAATTGTGAATATGTTTTCCCAGTTTGTTGCTTCCCTTCTAATCTTGTTTGCATTAGTTTTGTTTGTACAAAGGCTATTTAATTTGATATAATCAAAATTTTCTATTTTGTGATCAGTAATGATCTCTAGTTCATCTTTGGTCACAAATTTCTTTCTCCTCCACAAGTCTGAGAGATAAACTATCCTATGTTCCTCTAATTTATTTATAATCTCGTTCTTTATGCCTAAATCATGGACCCATTTTGATCTTATCTTGGTATACGGTGTTAAGTGTGGCTCCATGCCTAACAGAAAAAATATTTCTCAAAACAGCTGTGTTTTTTGATTTCATTTAAAATTTTTGGAGTGATAGTGCCATTCAAGTATTTAAATATATAATTCAGTCATTTTTAAAGCCTAGAAAAATCATGTTTCTTAGAGGTTTTATTTTCATCATAAAGAAAATATGCTTTTTTTAATTTGTTACTCAGGAAGAAACATTTATGAACAGAGTTGAAGTTAAAGTAAAAATTCCCGAAGAGCTAAAACCTTGGCTTGTTGATGACTGGGACTTGATTACCAGACAAAAACAGGTAATTTTTGTGTTAAGAAAGCTCATCTTTTAGAGGTAATATAAATTGTTTATTTTTATCTCAAAATGGGTTAGTGGCAATAAGAAATAAGGAAGGTATTTTTAAGTAGTAGGAGCAACTTTATCATTCAGTGGAAAAATATTGTTGTAGCTTGTTTTGGCTTTCTTGTCCAATATTAACTTCTAAATCAATTAAGAGGGTGGCACTGAGAATAGCCTATGAGATCATCTAGCTATAGAATTTACATTTAGACATCTTGTTAGGACTTGGCCCTTTGAATTAACTTTTCACCGGTGAACTGGTACTATTTATTTGTTAATAACAATAAAATTAGCATATAGCATTTATAGAGAATGAACAGTTTATTTTGTGACAGCATATGGCCCTTCTTTTGATTTTTCTTTTTATACTCTGATTCATTATTTAGTATAGCTGACTTAAGAAAACTTGACTTTCTTTTAGATTCCATTGGTACTTAAGCCATCTGAATATTAGGTATAGTAAAAAGTAATTAAGGATAGAGAAGAGGAATTGGTCTTGTGATTTTTTTTTTCCCCCCCCAGTCTGGACAATTTCAGGATGAACAAACTTCTCTACTATTGTATGGCATCTTTGCAATTTGTCGTCTTATAGAGAATTGCCTTAAGTAGAGGTAAAAAGACACTTATGGGATCACTTTCCTGTGTATAGGCTAAAGCAGATTAACATGTAATTGGGAAATATTTAACCAAATTAAAAAAAAAACAATAGAACAGAAGATTATGATGTGATTTTTCTAGGTTGGTATGTGGCTAACAAATATCCTTGTATATTATGTACACTTGATTTCATTGGTAGTGCGTGCCATTGGTGTAAATGTAATATATAAAGTGAGTCACTTGGGGTTATACAATTAGTATATACCAGAGAAATTTATAGTCCTTTATTAACTTTAATAGTAGTTACATTAATGACACTCATGTCATAATTTGCTTTTTTAACTATTTTTTTGTTTTTATATAATACTAATTTCTAACATATTCCTTCCTCTTTCCATATTAGAGCCATCCCTTATACTGAAATGTAAACAAAAGAAAGCAAGTCTACAAAATTTACCCAGCTGTGAGCATACCAGTTAGCCTACAAATATCTGGCAGCCTTTTATAAGTTTGTTATAATGCTGTGCATGCAAGCCCATTCCCTCCTATTTCAGTGACTCATCATATGATTTGTTGTTATTCTGAGGTCCTGTACTTAGAATTTCCTGATCCTTGGAAAATCTTATCTCTTTGCTTTACAGGAACTTGTGGGAAAAAAAAAAAAGTCAAAGTGACTAGAATTTTTTAGGAAGTCTCCTAAATTTAGATGTGACAAGTCTTTGTTGTTCTAGTTCTGGATATCCTTAGGGACATCTCCAATAGACTGTCAGTCATTTTGTCCGTCCACTCCATGTTTTTTCCTTACAGAAAAGAGCATCATCTCTCTCTTCACTAAAATAGTGCTTGTACCTTTTCTCCTAGGAAGGCTAGATGGCTATGGGTAGAAGACTGGGCCTGAAGTCAGAAAGACTTCTCTTCTTGAGTTCCAATATGGCCTCACACTTTAATCCTGTTTTGCCTCAGTTTTCTCATCTGTAAAATGAGCTGGAAAAGGAATCTCTGCCAAGAAAATCCCAAATGGGATTACAAAGAGACAAATGTGACTGAAAATTACTGAATGATAACCATCACATCTTTCCATCATCCCTTCTTTTTTGTGGATAGCTATATTTATTTGAAAAGCCCAGGCTTAATCTGACACTTCATCTTTTGACTTGCCCAAGACTTTGTGATGATTTGGCAGAGAAGACCCAGACTAAAGCTCAAGTTCATTAAAGTGAGATTCTGTCCAAAAGACAAGATCTTAGGCTGTCTGAAAGAGCTGTCAGTAGGGTCAGGGAGTTTGTAGGGAGCCCACATTAAGGCTATTCCATGTAGCCAACCCATCTTTCCTTGGCTGTTTTTTCTCATGTTTTTGAGGAGAAATATGCCAAACTTTCCATTTTAGCTATCTAAAAGGGGACAAAGGGTTCTAGTTCAGCTGGCTCTCCAAAAGCAAATTATATTCAATCAAAAAACTCTTCAAGTGACTTAATTATTTTCCTGGGATTTGTCAATTTCTGTAATAATCTTAATTTGGTTTTTCTGGAGGTCTTGGAGGGGGCAGCCTTTGTTTCAGTAGAGTATTCACCACAAGAATAGCCAGATGTTAAAGTCTTTATTGTCTCCTTAGCCTGGTGCTCAGCTAGCTTTCTCCTGGCCTTCAGAGGAGACTTGGTTTCAGTGGAGAAAATGCAGGAAGACAGGCTAGCCCCTACAAGGCTGATGAAGATGCAAATGAATCTCTCTCTCCTTGGCTCCCGCTTCCAGTCCGCTTGTCTTCCCTGGCTCTATCTCCAGCCTCTCATTCCCCCAGGACTGCCACCAAGAGCCTGACCAAAGATAGAATGAATCTCATGCAGTCCTTGCTGGCTGTTACATATTCCATTATCATACATGTGAATCTTATGGAACTATATTAAGTACTAAGTACATATACTATACTAGAGAACTATTAAGTACCATGCTAAACTAGATAACTATTGTCTTTATAAGTTCCACTGACTTAACACTGTATAAGATTCCCTGTTTCAGAGTTCTGGCCCATAACAAATTTCTTTATCCTAAAGATACTATACATAATTCCATGCTATGTTAAAGTAGTAATAACAGCTCACTTTAGAGACTTTTAAGATTTGTAGAGTGCTTTATTTATATTCATATTTGATCAACAGGAAATCAGGCACTAATGGTATTTTCTTTGCCAATCTTTTATGAAGAGAAACACAAAGTAGTTATATTAAAGGAGAGAGATAGATTATAATTGCATAAGGATTACATAGTTGATTAACTTGTTTAAAAATCAGTCTGTTCTGTGGAGGAGTAAACCAAACGTGATTGAGAAATCCAGTTGATTGATTTTCCTTTCTCTTCTCTTCCATGCAAAACCAGTTTAAAGAAAGTCTATTGAGAGACTCAACAAAGCAAAATCATCCCAAAGAGACTTATGGGTGAAAATGGGAAAGATCTGCATACATATTTTTGTCATTTAAGAAAAAACTATTCAGGGCAATTTGAGAAGGGGTGAGATGGACAACTAGGCATTTGTCTCCAAACCCTGCTTTAGACCTAGGACAAGATCCTTAGCTTTTTTGGATCTTGATGTCTTTACTTATAAAGTGAAGAGTCTTTAGTCCCTTGTAGCTGTTAATGCTATAGTCCTGTGTTTCAAGAAGTAGAAATGAGGACAGAAATGGGCAAAAGAACTGGATGAGACTAGGTATACAGAGAGGAGACTTTTTCTGGAAGTAATGTGATGGTGACAACTTAAAAGGATAATCACATGATATCTGAATGAGGAAAACTATACCAAAGGCCTGGTAGAAACCTAATAAAAACCCCAACACCAACTGATGTGTGTGCCTGCTTGGCCATCACCCCAGAATTTCTGAGAATCATCTACGCACATCCTCTGGGGGCTTCTTCAGTGAGAGCATTAGTAGAGAAGAGGCAAGCCTTCACAAATATTAATCCACAGTAGACTATGTCTTGCATCATGTAACTGATTGAAAAGAGGTAGAGAGTATACAATTCTTTTCTGCTTGTTGTTGGTCATAAGAAAATGACTTTTTGATTTGGTGTAGAGCAAAACACTACCTTACAGGATTACTTGTGATATTTATATGTTGGAATCCTTACTAACTGCTAAGTAATTAGAGTTGATCTAATCTTACAAGAAGTTGTTTTGGCCAGAACCTGAAACAAGGTACTAAGTAGAACTAATCAAGACAAGGCTTGTGATCCCACCATTACTCATTGGAGTCCACAAGTATGCTAGCTTCACAAAGTACACTTTCTAACTTCAAGAGAGTCCACACCTTAAAGCTCTTTGGGCCAGAGAGCACTATGGGAGAAAACCCATAATCCCATTCTTTCAGAAGGTTCACATATAAGGCGAGACAGCCATTCCAGAATACACTTTTTCCTCTTGGCTGGCTGATCGCGCTGGACTTGAGAGGAACGACTCTGGTGCAGAGAACACTTTTGACGGATTCCAGGGGAGCTACGCTAGAAGCCCTCTCTCCGCGGCAAGTTGGTGGCTGGACGCCAGAAGCCCTCTCTCCGCGGCAAGTTGGTGGCTGGGCTCCCCAGAGGGAGATAAGAGAGACCTTCCATCTCTGTCTTGGTTGGAGGCAGAAGAAAGCAGAGGCAGAGGCTGAAGGACAGAACCTTTGGATTTGGAGACATCCGAAGGGCTCTAAGCCTCTAAACCGGCTGTGCTTTGAGAAGAACAAACTCCAACATTTGAACTCTAACATTTATACATAAAAATTATTCAATATTTCTTGAAAAGCAAAACCCATTGAACTTAGTTATGGCCTTTTGATCATAAAGATCAGTTTAGAAATAATACAGGAAGTCTCACTTATTCACCAGAGATGCTTGTGTCACTTTCAGAGAGGAATTCTAGCATAAGCCCAAAATGAAGAGAACTTCTCTTTGTGAATGGTATGATGTTCTATCAAGCCCCTGAACATTGTAAAGCCTTCTGAAAGAGATCTGGAACTCCTTAAAAAAAAATTCTCTACTTAACCAGTCACACAGTAAAAGCTGGAGAGAACCTGGAGAGCTATCTCTATCAACATAAATGTCATGAATAGGCAGTAGTAATGGGTCACAAGTGAATCAGTATATTCAGGAAATTCCAGAACTTTTTAAAATTTAGGGCCTCAGAGACTTTCCCTAGAAACAAAAATCCATCTTTTTAACAATGAAATTCTCAGGATATTGTGTGAGAGTGAGTCATAGGAGTCAGCAGTCTCCAAGCAATTAGTGTCTCAGGGAATCAGAGGCACATTGTTGGTGTGAATGAAATGAGTAAAGTACTTGGAAGAATTAAAGTGCCAGAAAATAGGTAGGGCGCCTTTTGAGGGGTAGGACAACAGGTAGACAGTTCAGGGCACACGAAGATCACAGATCTGTCGGAGCACTTTCTGAATCCAAAGAGTTGATTTGTCAATTTCACGTATTGAATCCTTTAATACTCATGTTGGGATAGGAGCAGCATAATAGGCTTATAATACTATTAAACTCAAATTCATGTTCTTTTGATTAATGGTTGAAGGGGAAATGACTCATATAGCCCAGAGAATAATTGTGGAGACATGAGAGGTGGCCCTTCCTATGATTTCATTGGTGTATGGAACTCCTAAAGTGGAATACTCCCAATCCAGCTGAGTGAACCTGTATAATTGAGAAACTACCTTGGGGGGGGGGTGCCCTGTTTTCTCCAGAATTTCATGGTAGGTTTGTGTCAGACAGGACAGGAATCCTCACTTCAGTCCTGAAGCTGGTTTAGCTATTGCAGCATGTTAATAAAAGGAATATCATATATCATTTGTAATGGAATTCTTATATTTGTGTTAAAAATGCATTATTGGAAGAGTACTTTCAAATGGCAAACCTGAAAGAAATGCATGTATTTCAGATTAAGTTTTGATTACTGAAAAAAAACTGGTAAATGATGTATTTGATTATTATAACTTTGTACATAGTTTTGTTTTAATGGTAGGGCAATAATTCTTTTGGTTTCACTTTTTTTATAATTGTATTTTAGGAAACTTTTCCTGAATCTTTTAGGAGTTACTGTTTTTTTATGTATAAATAAAGGGCTTTTGTGTTTTGAAAAAAACCTTTCTTACCTCACTCAGTCCAATGCTTTCAGGAGTATAGGAGAACAGTATTATTGTCTTGGTATTATACATTTAATGGAGCTTGATATCAAGGTTTTTATGAGAAAAATTTTTTTTATTAATTTATTTGGTTTACTTATTCCTTGGTGCAGAATAGAAATTTTGCATATATTACAACTAGGATGTAGTTAACTTCTTAAAAGTAGGAGACAGAATAGGCCGTCAGTGTATTGTTATCTTTGCCATTATAGTCTACACAGGTTAGCAGATTATATGAATGTTTTAAAAAATTTTCCTATTGTTGCCTTGTAATGACCTTTATTTATTTGAGTTTAATGCCTTAAAGCTACCATAGTGGTTTTTTGGTTTTTTTCTTTTTTTAGTTACTAAGAGTGTTAGTATTAAACTACATTTTTGTTTTCGTAGCTTTTTTATCTTCCTGCCAAAAAGAATGTGGACTCAATTCTGGAAGATTATGCAAGTTACAAGAAATCTCGTGGAAACACAGATAACAAGTAAGCATTTTGTATTTTCTAGGGGATTAAAATAACTTTAAATAAAAAGCTCCTTTTAGAAGTCCTAGATAAAGCTTTTATGCACTAAATATAGCTTTATAACTTATTTTTCTCATTTAGATGGGTCACCTGGAGTTTTTATTTAGCTTAAAAATATTTATCATAAGAGACTGGCCAATTAGTATGTCTTAATATTTAAAATTGAGCTAGGCTTTCCTTTTTTAGTATGCTCCTCTGTTCACATTCTTTCCTAACGCCTGTTCCAGTAATAGAATTCCCTGTAAAAGGGAGTAGCCTGTAGCCTGTGGCCGTACTATAACATTCCATTTAAATATCTAATCCACCAGCTGTATAAAATTACTTGCTTATATCTTCTATAGTCACTGTTCAAACTAGAAACAGACTCAGTGAAATTGGAAATAAATGGAATTGGGGACTGACATAGATGTTAGGATGTCTAGATAGTATTATCTAGATATCAAAATTTTCATGAGTCTCTAGAAAAACATCTCCAAATAGTAGTTCTGTCTTTTGTTCTGAATTTGTAGAGATTGATTTGCTTGCTACTGAATTTTATCAGAACCTACCTACTTAAGTAGTAGTGAGACAAAGTCTGGCTTTTATTCAGCTCAGCTGTATTGCTGTTCCAGAGTCATTGACCTCACCCCTGGCTTCAGGTTGTCCTGGAAAGAGATTGTTGGTCTAACTGGCCTAATGAATAAAAGCTGTGGATAATTCAACTTGTGGGTCTGACTTTAGTTGTAGCAGTGACCATGTAAGAACAATAGCAAGAGTGAACATAAGGTTTGCAAAGTGCTTTACAGGTTATTTCCTTTGATATCCAGCCCCAGGAAATGGCAGTCCCGGGATAGACAATCAAGTAACAGTGTTGGAAAAACTTTCTATGAGCTCTTTAGTAAGAGAAGAAAGATCATCATGATGACAAATCTTTGATCTAAGGCCTCATTGGAATCTTTATATTCTTATTTCTTTAGCTTTTAAATTCTGCCTTTAAATTCTGAAAAAAGTTCCTGGAGACTTATCTAACAATTTTCAGTTTAGTCTTTTGTGCTTATTTCTGAAACCATCTTACTTGATGAATGAACTAAAAAACAAATTCATCAGTGTTGATTTTAATGTTGTAAAATAGATATTCTAGTTAAGTCTTAAATAGCTGAAGAGAGCTCTCACCTATCTAGATCTTGGAGAGAAATTTTTGAGTTATTTTGAGAAGTTCCCTTCTAATTTTGTCAATTTGATGTGGGGGGGAAAAAAAAAAACCATGACGGATAGCTCTGCTTTAGGGCAGTCTGGGGATGCACTGGTAATGCTCTGGTAGTCTCATTAGAAAGATAGTTCACAGAGAAATGAAAGCTAAATGTGAATGACCATTGAGTGAAGCTGCATCTGACGGGCTGCCCAGGGCTGACCCACATTGGAAGCTGTTTCTCAGATTTCTTCTTCATTATGACGCTGGTCTCTGCATCCACTCATGCTCAGGGTGGCTTCTGTTTGCAGGGAGTACGCTGTGAATGAAGTGGTGGCAGGGATCAAAGAATACTTCAACGTGATGTTGGGCACTCAGCTGCTCTACAAGTTTGAGAGGCCACAGTACGCGGAGATCCTCGCCGATCACCCTGATGCACCAATGTCGCAGGTCTACGGGGCGCCACACCTGCTGCGGTTATTCGGTATGTGGGCCTCGTTCCTTGGCCTCTCAGCCGATCGCTTGTTATTTGTAGTCCCACTGCCTGGCCCATAGTAGACGCTTAAGCAATGCTTGCTTGTTTGATTGAGATGTAATGATAAATGTGAAACGATCATCTGAAACGATCATCTAAAACGGGCCATAGCATTCTGATCTAGATCTCTAAAGTATTAGCAGTCATAGTCTGTAAAAGTCAGAGGTGCTGGTTTTCTAAATCCAGACTTAATAGAATTTGATATAGTTATGCCTGCTTGAGTTTATTTTCAAACATGATAGGATGTTATTGTTTTCAGTGGAAATGCGGATGCTAATGTTGTTCTTTTGTTTCAAATAGTGAGAATTGGAGCAATGCTGGCCTATACACCCCTTGATGAGAAGAGTT
The DNA here is from genome assembly GCF_016432865.1 of Antechinus flavipes. Lineage (NCBI taxonomy): Eukaryota > Metazoa > Chordata > Mammalia > Dasyuromorphia > Dasyuridae > Antechinus > Antechinus flavipes. The sequence goes on along the minus strand of NC_067399.1, from coordinate 650,807,208 downwards.
TGGCTTTATTGCTAAACTATTTGCATGATTTCTTAAAGTAAGTATGGTGGTGCGCTTCAAGAAAGTAAGGGTGGGTCTGGAATGCAGAGGCTGCTAAGACGGAAGGCACACTTGGCCACTAATGTTGGCTGGGCCACTGACAGGTTTACCTTGTGCAGGGCCCACCCTTCTTGACCTAATTGTCTTTATTTGTAAAATGTTGGGGTTAGATCAGATTTTCCTCCAAAATTATGCCCTAAGCCTCAATTTTAGGGACTTTAGGAGCTAGAAAGATTAGTTGTTACAGAGAACGAGTTGACCTATGTTGTTAGAGGGGAGTCAGTCCCTTGTATTAGTGAAATGAGTTACAGGATCTATCCTTATTTCAGATCTTAATTTCTAAAGTGTATGTAACTTGATAATTTGTTTTTTAGAACACTGGAAGATTTCATCTTAGGTATTATCATGCTACAAGTCTGTATGTGGTCAGAGTTGATAGGAACTAAGTCTACTCATATATCTTCTGATTATTGTTTTTTATTCAGTTTTGTAGATCCATTTTTTGGTAGTCTTTAAATAGTTAAACTATCTGAATTGTGCTTCCAAATTTTAAAGTAAATGAGGGTTAGAGTAGTTTGAAAAAAAAAATATTGAGTAGACCAGAAAGAGACAAAATGATCAAAGAGTATCTTTTCAGGCTTTTAATCTTTGATGGTTAAACTCAGATTCTTTGAACAAGGCTTTTTAAGGAGCTTTTTAAAGGGGAATAAATCATGTATAATATGAATATTTGTGATAGGCATTAGTGGGAGTGGGTTAGGAGTAGCAGGTTTTGCTTGTTTCTGAGAGTAGATTAAGATTATAAGTGTGTCTTTAACTATAAACTCTTCTTTTTGTCTAGATATTTGGCGAAGAATTCTTCAGCACTATTTAGTGCCAGTGACTATGAGGTTGCCCCTCCTGAATATCATCGGAAAGCCGTCTAAGAAGTCAGATGCTTTTTGTTTTCTTTGGGTCTCTGTTAACCTATCTATATGTTCTATTAGTCCCTCTCTTGCACAAATATCGTACTTTAAAATTGTGTTTATGTAAAACAGGACTGATGTTTAGATAGTCTGTTTTGTTTGAAATAGAAAGTGTAAAGGTGGGGTGCTTCAGCTCTTCCTTCCCTTTCAGAGTTGCTGCCAGTGTGTGCAAGAACGGACACTGAGAGTGATATGCTGTATATAGGATGTTTCAGTGTATATTTGACAAAGCTGCTTGAGTTCTGGTGGTTTCATTCCTTTGACACTAAGCACTTTGATGATCCCCCGTGAATGCTAAGTGATAAAACACCCTGATTCCTAGTGCCAAAGGTTTAATTCACATATAGCTCATGACTTATTCATTTGTGCTCATCTTTCTTCTTAGTGCTTGAAGTAAACATGCTGTTCCTCAGCCTTTTTTCTCCTTGCTCACATTGTTGAAGACTGGTGATTTGTGTTACCATTTTCGTATTTTGATTCTAATGTGCACATTCTAACAATAGGAAAAAAGCATTATTGTGTATCTATGATTTTCTGGAAAAGTTGATCTTTCAGGAGCTGTTTTACAAGTCTTGGAAATAAATCTTTTTTTATTTAAAAACAGTTTTGTGCTCGTGTAGTGTTTCAAATATAAAAGTTTGTTTTGTGTACTCTGATATATATCCTGATTCAGTGTCTGTGTAATAGCTTTGCTTCAAATTCCAGCAAAAATCTACATTTGCCTCCCTAGTTATCCTTACGAAAGTTGTCCTATCACAGCAATTACCTTTTTTCTGTAGGATCTACTTAATGACAGTATCCTTTTGCCAAAGATTTTTTTCATTTGTTAATTTTAAATTTGTTGATTTTCACCTGTGCATTGCACATTCCTGACAATCACATATTGTTCATTTTTGAAGCCAACACTCCAAACACTAAAATTTGTGTTGCAGGTTCAGGACAGCTAAATCGAGTCTCTTTGGGTTGCTATGAATACTATGGTGCTCTGGAAAGTAGCTTTGATTTGAGAGTCCATCTGGCTTAGAAGGAAACCAAGTTTTTTGGTGACATGACACCAAAATAAGCTGTCTGGACCAATCCTAATGAGGTTAGCTACTTTCCAGATGTCCTTTTTATAGGATCATAATAATTAGAACTACAGGAGACCTGAGAGATTACATGGTTTGAGAATTGCTTTCTTAGCATTTAATATTTATTAAAGTCCAGCGTACCTTGCACTGTCAATCTTTAGGAATTAGAGTAATATTAACATAGAAGTTAGTCTTGGGTGCACCTCTATCAAAAATGTCCTCTCCTTAAATGAGTAATAAAGACAATTTTTTACAAAGTTAAACATGGATGAACCTGACGAGTGATTTGAATTTGAAGAAAAATCAGTTAACTATTTACTGAGTGCCTGATGATATGCAGGTTGGCACTGATAAGTTAGAGGTTAATTTAAAAGGTCTGAGGGGTTAGTTCAAGAAAGCATTTGTTAAATATTTTCTTGGTGCAAATTCCTGTAGTACATAATTCACAGAGTTGGTCTTAAGATCAAACAAAGTACTATTCATAAAATGTTAGGTACATATTAGTTAAATGATGCATAAAAACTACCCTTATATTTTCAAAAGTAAGTAGAGAGGCTGGCTCAAATTTTTGTTTACTAGAAAACCTCCCCATCATTCAAGACCCTGAACAAATGTCATAGATGCCATGGAGCTTTTCCTGATTTCTACCAGTTGGAAAAAATCCCTCCTTGAAGCACTTTGTTCTACACTTAACTCATCTCTTCCTCTCAGGTAATTGAATGGTCTCGGTGAACTGCTCCTGTGGGCCCATGTCTTCTTTGCTTGGAGGACATGAGGTTTTTTGGTCCTTCAGAATATCTCTTGAAGAGCCTTTTAGCTGTTTCTTCCTCCTGTAACACAATGGCGTTTCATAGTGACTGATGGTGGCCAGGTAGTAAAGTGGATGGAGTACAGACTTCCTCTAGTAATGCCTGCCTCCCAGGGGTGTTGTGAAGATCAAATGAAATATTCTCTGTAAAGAACTCTGCAAATCTTAAAAGGGTTATCTGCATTTTAGCTGGTCATTAATGAAAAATCTTTTTGGGTTCAAAAAAATGACCTTCCTAAAAGTACAGGATGGAGGAAACATAAGCAATTTTTTTGTGGAAGATCTAAAGATTTTAGCTTTAAGCTCAATGTAAATCCCCAATGAGGTAAAGCCAATAGCCAAAAATATCGATGGGACTTGGATTAAGAAGGCAAGAGTGTCCAGGACTAGGAAAGTGGTGCCTGCCATGCCTTTAGCCAGTAAAGTCATAGCTGGTGTATTGGATTTGATCCTTGGAAGGTTTGCCCCAGAAGAGGGCAAACGGGCCTCGTGTGAACTTGGACAGGTGGACCTCACTGGACCTGTTTCCTCACCTGTAAGATGATTAAATTGGCCCAGATATTCTTTGGGTTCTTTTGAGCTCTTGATCTACCTTCTTTGGGTGTGTATGTTGGGGTGGGGGGTAGGCCTAAGGTAATTGAGGTAGAACTGGAAGGCACCTCCTGAGGATCGAGTGGAGGAACTGGACGCGTTAAGGTGGAAAACGGTCGACAAGCGTGACAACACATGGCCTGTGTTCCAGGCACTGGGCGTACAGAGAAAGGCAAAAACGTAGTCCCTGCCTCGAAGGAGCTCACAGCCTAATAGGGAAGACGGCATGCATATAGTTGTGTGTACACAATATATTCAGTATGAATGGGACATGATCTGAGAAGCCACAGGCAAGGCAGAGTAGGAAATGGGGAGCTGCTCAGAGGGAGAGGTGCCAAGGGAGAGCCCCCCAAGGCGGTCTTCCTGTCATGTAGTCAGCAGAAGCATTTCCACAGCTTACACACCAGCTCATAGTCTCCGTGTGTTAGAATGCAAAGTCCTTGCCTTCAGTGCTTTTCTGTTCATATCCCCAAGCTTACTTAGCTCATGACTTTTTACACAGTAAGCATTTTATGCGCAAATCATTCCTTCCTTACCTTGGAGCACGATTTTCCATCAACTTTCTCCTTTTGGATTAATTTACTTGAATGCTCATTTTTGTTTCTAACATCTCCATAAATTGCTTTCTTTGAAGTTAGACCAGATCTGGGTTTATACAGTGCTTCCACACTAGCCATGTGACCTGGGGCAAGGAACTGAATGACCCTGTGCCTCAAGCCACCTTAAGATAGCCAGTTATAAATAGACTGATTTGCTTCTGTCTCACTGGAAATCTGTCACAGACGAAATCACCAGGGATGTGTGCTCACCTACAAAATGAGCCGCTTGGACTGGATTATCTCCGAAGTCCTTTCCAACTTAGTCTGTGTCTTCAGGTGGGCAGTGGGAATAAGGTGGGATTGGAGCTTGGGTAAGGAGAGCAAGAAATGAACACAATCCCAGAATCTGAAACTCTCTATTCTGGAGTTGGAATGGACTTCAGAGCCAGAACAGGAATCCTCTCCATACTATCCCGGACAAGTGATGATCCAGTCTCGAAGATTTCCAAGAGGAGAACTGAGATTGAGGAGAGTTAATTCAGTCTCATATGTCATGTCCTTCGAAATGAACTTTGAAATGAGAACTATAATAAGAGGGAGAACTCTGAATCTCCCCGATTATTGGTTATTAATAATCATTTGTTTCATTTCTCAGAGGGGTTAAGTTGCTCAACGTTGCAAAGTTAAGTCATGATATCTAGAACCTGGATTCAGATGCAGATTTTCAGAGAATTCAGTTCTTGTGATTGTGCCATGTTAACTCTCTGCATACCATGAGGCCCCTCAGCCTCTCCCAAGGGAGAAAGCCTGTCTTCCTGCACCAGTAGCAGAACTGTTTCAGGGCTGGCAGGGAACTCTGATCCATATCATGCCGACTGCATCTTAATGGGGTTTCTGTTATCGCTTGCAGACGGCGCGTGGGATTCTTAAAGGTCTGCCCCGCTCTTGGAAGGGCACGCCGTGGTTTTTCTTCCTTCTCCCATCTGACACCACCTTTTCTGAGATTTGAAATCATGCTTCCAAAGAAAGGTCTGTGATTCAGGCAGAAGCTGTTTTGAAGATGATAAATACAAGAATAACATAGTCAAAGCCAAGGTGTTTGGAGCTGATTAGATTGTTTCAGCTAGGGGAGAGATATTGTGGAGAGCATCAGAAAATGGCCAAGATGAAGAAAATGTGATAGCATCACCAGAGGAGATCTGGACAATATGTGTGGTTGGCCTTGAACTCGCAAACCTTGGGCAGCCAGAGGTCTTGAGACCTTGGTGGTCAAAGGACCCTTGCAATCAGAGGTGTCTGTATCCTTGGAACCAAAGGTCATGGGGTCCTTGTAATTGATTGTGAGATCCTGACTGTCAAAGCTTGTGGGATCCCAGCAGTCAGAGACTGAGATCCAGAAATCAGAAGCTATGGGACCTTGACAATATGGGTTTCAGATTCCTGGCAGTGGATGCTTAAAAAAAATTTTTTTTAACTTAACATGTTGTTTTTCAAAGAAAACTCAGTAATTTTACCTTTTGGGGACTACTTTTGCAAGTAATATGTTGTATTCTTGTGACATTTATTTAATCTTAGGAAAAGTCAAAAAAATTACAGGGCAATTGATGATCTAATAGCTTTTTTTTTTTTTTTTGCTGAGGCAATTAGGATTAAGTGACTTGCCCAGGGTCGCACAGTTAGGAAGTGGTAAGTGTCAGAGGCCAGATTTGAACTCAGGTTCTCCAGACTTCAGGGCTGGTGCTCTATCCAATGTGTCACCCAGCTGCCCCCGATGACCTAATATCTCATGAAATCCTGAGTGTGCATCCTGGATCCTGGCCAGTAGTGGGCTGAGGACAAGACTAGTTGGTCAGTTAGAAAGAGGGTGGGGTGACAGTCTCGTAGGAATTTGTCCAGTTCTTGACCCCAGGGTGGAGAAAGTCCTATGCAGGATAAACACCACCTGGCTCAGGTTGAGCTCAATCTTTGTCTTCTCTGATCATGATTCTTGTCCTAGACTTCCTACTAAGCCATGGTCTGTCTGCCACCTCCTCTCAACATACCTAATGGAAACCCCAAATTTGTAAATAGACTTTGAGAGCTTATCCAAGCATTCTCAGGGCGTGTGGGATGTACCAATACAGAAAACGATTCAGCAGTGGATCTCTGCCCACCTGGGCCTGATGTCCTTATCAGGAACTATACTACACATGCGCACACACCAAAACATGGACACTCGTCATCCTCACTTCTGCAGAGCTTTTCTCCAGCTCCAGCCATCTTTGGTAACGATATTTGACAATTGTGTCTTTTTAACCAATTATGTCAGGGGAAATAGAATAGCTGGATTGCCTGCAACCTGACTCAGAACATGTCGGGGTCATCCCTATGTTTGGGTCACATATTAAGAAGGGGATTTTCTAGAGGGGATATGTTGGGGGTTTGAAAATGTGGTCTTTGATGAATCATGACTGGGTTGAGGGAAGCATATAAGATATGCTTTATCCATGCTTGTTGTATGAATGAACAAATGACACGCAATCCTTAACCCAAAGGAGAATTACAATTGGAATCTTCTGCCCGCCAGTGGGGCGTTTTTAAAAATTATGGTGCCTTTGATATGGCCTACAACATTTTTAAGGGAGGAAATGTGTTCATCTTACGAGTATATTGAGAAATAAAGGGAGGGGCTGACCCAACGCTACTGAACCGGTCCTTCCTTCACCTAATAAAAAAATCCCTGCCTCACCTCTCTTTGTTTGGAGTTGCTTCTCTTAAGGAATGTGAATCAGAAAGAAGGAACTACATGACCGGCCCTCTTAAATTCCTCTGCTGCACCAGAGGCAGCAGATGTGGCCTCCTCTGGCAGCCTTTAGCCTTCCTTCTGATAAAAGCAAGCTGTTGCTTCCCAGAGGCTACACAGGAAGTACTTGGGATCATGGACAGTGATACTGCAATTAGCTCACGTGCAGAGAGCCTCTGTGCTTCTCAACAAGGCCATATATACTAAAGCAGAGGTAATCTGGGACTAGTCAAGTTCCATAATTTTTTTTTACTCAATAATAGTTTTTATTTTTCAAAATAAATGTAAAAATAGTTTTCAACACATACCCTTGCGAAACCTTGTGTCCCAATTTTTCTTTTTTCTTTTCCCACTCCTTTTTAAACAGAAAATTAATCCAGTATAGGTTAAACATGTGCCAATTCTTCTAAAACATATATTTCCACATTTATCATGCTGCACAAGAAAAATCAGATCAAAAGGGAAAAAAATAAGAAAAAATAAGCAAACAAAAGAACAAAAAAGATGAAAATACTCAAGTACCTATTTTAAGGGATAGGGCCAAATTCTCACCCTAAATTGTTTCAATTCAATTCATGACTTTATCTAAATCACTGCAAACATGTTAAATATCACAGAACTTAGGACAGATCATCAAGTAATTCGCCAGAGGCCTTCCAAGCTGGCTTTGGCCATTCAATGTATTTTGAATCTACTTAATTATATTAGTGTCTACTTAACTTTTTCACAAGAGGAAGATAGGGAATCTATCTGCTTTGACTGTGACTAGTTTTTCTCCTCTCTGATGGGATTGAGAGGCTATGGAGGCCAAATCCTAACACTGGCCAAGATCAACATGGCATGGTTGGTTTTGTTTTTTTTTTTTTTTTTAAATTGTTTTTGTTATAAAAAACCTGGGAAGAAATTGTTGTAGTGTAAAGAATAAAAAACAATTGTGTTGTACAAAGAACAAAAAAATTCAAAAATCTTAAAAATTATAATAAAGCCAAGTTAACTTCACATTTCTCTGGTCTGCCCATCTAGTAATCTTTCCTAATTGATGACACCTTACTGATTCCATGGGATTATTGCTTTTCTTTATAGATATTCATTTACCATCCCTGTAATACTATCTAGAATTTTCAAGTTTGTATATATCTGTCTGTAGTCCTATAAAACCATTTCTTTTTTTCTAATTAAAGCCTTTTATTATTTATTTATTTAATATTATAGTTTTTTATTTATAAGATATATGGATGGGCATTTTTTTCAGCATTGACAATTGCAAAACTTTGTTCCAACTTTTCCCCTTCTTCCCCCCACCCCTTCCCCCAGATGGCAGGTTGACCAATACATGTTAACTATGTTGAAGTATAAGTTAAATACTCTCTCTCTCTCTCTCTCTCTCTCTCTCTATATATATATATATACACATGTCCAAACAGTTATTTTGCTGTATAAAAAGAATTGGACTTTGAAATAGTGTACAATTAGCCTGTGAAGGAAATCAAAAGTGTAGGTGGACAATGAAGGATAGGAAATTCTATATTGTGGTTCATAGTCATCTCCCAGAATTCTTTCCCTGGATGTAGCTGGTTCATTTCATTACTGCTCTGTTGGAACTGATTTGGTTCATCTCAATGTTGAAGAGGGCCATGCCCATCAGAATTGATCATCATTGGGATATATGCCCAGAAGTAACACTGCTGGATCAAAGGGTACGCACAGTTTGATAACTTTTTGGGCATAATTCCAGATTGCTCTCCAGAATGGTTGGATTCATTCACAACTCCACCAACAATGTATCAGTGTCCCAGTTTTCCCGCAGCCCCTCCAACATTCATCATTATTTTTTCCTGTCATCTTAGCCAATCTGACAGTTGTGTAGTGGTATCTCAGAGTTGTCTTAATTTGCATTTCTCTGATCAACAGTGATTTGGAACACTTTCATACGAGTGGAGATAGTTTCAATTTCATCATCTGAAAATTGGCTGTTCATATCCTTTGACCATTTATCAATTGGAGAATGGCTTCATGCCTTATAAATTAGAGTCAATTCTCTATATAGTTTGGAGATGAGGCCTTTATCAGAACCTTTAATTGTGAAGATGTTTCCCAGTTTGTTGCTTCCCTTCTAATCTTGTTTGCATTAGTTTTGTTTGTACAAAGGCTTTTTAATTTGATGTAATCAAAATTTTCTATTTTGTGATCAATAATGGTCTCTAGCTCATCTTTGGTCACAAATTTCTTCCTCCTTCACAACTCTGAGAGATAAACTATCCTATGTTCATCTAATTTATTTATAATCTCCTTCTTTATGCCTAAATCATGGACCCATTTTGATCTTATCTTGGTATATGGTGTTAAGTGTGGGTCCATGCCTAATTTATGCCATACTAATTTCCAGTTATTCCAGCAGTTTTTGTCAAATAATGAATTCTTATTCCAAAAGTTAGGATCTTTGGGTTTATCAAACACCAAATTGCAATAGTTGACTATTTTGTCTTGTGAACCTAACCTATTCCACTTATCAACTAATCCATTTCTTAGCCAATACCAAAATGGTTTTGGTGACTGCTGCTTTATAATATAGTTTTAGATCAGGTACAGCTAGGCCACCTTCATTTGATTTTTTTTTTCATTAATTCCCTTGAGATTCTCAACCTTTTGTTTTCTTCCATATGAATTTTGCTGTTATTTTTTCTAGATCATTAAAATATTTTCTTGGGAGTCTGATTGGTATAGCACTAAATAAATAGATTGGTTTAGGGGAGTATTGTCATCTTTATTATATTCACTCAGCCTATCCAAGAGCACTTAATATTTTTCCAATTATTTAAGTCTGACTTTATTTGTGTGGAAAGTTTTTTGTAATTTTGCTCATATAATACCTAATTTACCTTTGGTAGATAGATTCCCAAATATTTTATGCTGTTGACAGTTATTTTGAATGGAATTTCTCTTTGTATTTCTTGCTGTTGGATTTTGTTGGTGATGTATAAAAATGCTGAGGATTTATGGGGATTTATTTTGTATCCTGCAACTTTGCTAAAGTTGTGAATTATTTCTAATAGCTTTTTAGTAGAATCTCTGGGGTTCTCTAAGTATACCATCATATCATCTGTAAAGAGTGATAGTTTGGTTTCCTCATTGCCTACTCTAATTCCTTTAATCTCTTTCTTGACTCATTGCCGAGGCTAGCATTTCTAATACAATATTGAATAATAATGGTGATAGCGGGCAACTTTGCTTCACTCCAGAGCTTACTGGGAAAGGTTCCAGTTTTTCCCCATTGCATATGATGCTTACTGACAGTTTGAAATATATGCTCCTGACTATTTTAAGGAAAAGTCCATTTATTCCTATACTCTCAAGTGTTTTTATTAGGAATGGATGTTGGATTTTATCAAATGCTTTTTCTGCATCTATTGAAATGATCATATGGTTTTTGTTAGTTTGATTATTGATATAGTCAATTATGCTAATAGTTTTCCTAATATTGAACCAGCCCTGCATTCTGGGTATAAATCCTACTTGGTTATAGTGTATTATCCTGGGGATGATTTTCTGTAATCTTTTTGTTAATATTTTATTTAAGATTTTAGCATTAATATTCACTAGGGAGATTGGTCTATAATTTTCTTTCTCTGTTTTCAACCTACTTGGTTTAGGTATCAGTACCATGTCTGTGTCATAAAAGGAGTTTGGTAGGACTCCTTCAATCCCTATTTTTTGAAACAGTTTATATAGCATTGGAGTTAATTATTCTTTAAATGTTTGGTAGAATTCACATGTAAATCCATCTGGTTCTGGGGATTTTCTCTTGGGGAGTTGGTTAATTGCTTGTTCTATTTCTTTTTCTAAAATGGGACTGTTTAGGATTTTCACTTCTTCCTCTGTTACTTTGGGCAAGCTGTATTTTTGAAGGTATTCTTCCATTTCATTTAAGTTGTCGAATTTATTGGCATAAAGTTGGGCAAAGTAATTTCTAATTATTGCTCTAATTTCCTCTTTGTTTGTGGCAAGTTCTCCCTTTTCATTTTTAAGATTAACAATTTCATTTTCCCCTTTCCTTTTTTTATCAGATTTACTAAGGGTTTGTCTATTTTGTTGGTTTTTTCATAGAACCAACTCTTAGTTTTATTAATTCAATAGTTTTTTTACTTTCAATTTTATTGATCTCTCCTTTTATTTTTAAAATTTCAAGTTTAGTGTTTGACTGGGGTTTTTTAATTTATTCCTTTTCTAGCATTTTTAGCTGCAAGCCCAATTCATTGACCTTCTCTTTCTCTATTTTATGCAAGTAGGCCTCTAGGGATATGAAATTTCCCTTTATTATCACTTTGGCTGCATCCCACACATTTTGGTATGACGTCTCATTATTGTCATTTTCTTGGGTGAAGTTATTAATTATGTCTATGATTTGCTGTTTCACCCAATCATTCTTTAGTATGAGATTATTTAGTTTCCAATTATTTTTTGGTCTATTTTCCCTTGGCTTTTTGTTGAATGTAATTTTCATTGCATTGTGGTCTGAGAAGGATGCATTTACTATTTCTGCCTTATTACATTTGAGTTGGAAGTTTTTATATCCTAATATATGGTCAATTTTTGTATAGGTTCCGTGAACTGCTGAAAAGAAAGTGTACTGCTTTCTGTCTCCATTGCATTTTCTCCAGAGATCTATCATATCTAGCTTTTCTAGTATTCTATTTATCTCTTTGACTTCTTTCTTATTTATTTTGTGGTTTGATTTATCTAATTCTGAGAGTGCAAGGTTGAGATCTCCCACTATTATAATTTTGCTGTCTATTTCTTCTTGCAGCTCTCTTAATTTCTTTTTTAAGAATTTAGATGCTCCACCACTTGGTGCATATATGTTTAATATTGATATTGCTTCATTGTCTATGCTACCCTTTAGCAAGATATAGTGCCCTTCCTTATCTCTTTTAATTAGATCGATTTTTGCTTTTGCTTGATCTGAGATCAGGATGGCTACTCCTGCTTTTTTGACTTCACCTGAAGCATAATAGATTTTGCTCCAACCTTTTACCTTTAACCTGCATGTATCTCCCTGCTTCAGGTGTGTTTCCTGTAAACAACATATTGTAGGATTCTGGCTTTTAATCCATTCTGCTAACTGCTTCCTCTTTATGGGGGAGCTTACCCCATTCACATTTATGGTTCAAATGACCAATTCTGTATTACTTGCCATCTTGTTCACCCCTGTTTATGCTTTTCTTCCTTCTTTCCCCCTTACCCTCCTCCCCAGTATTAAACTTGTGAGCACCACTTGCTTCTCACAGCCCTTCCTTTTTAATATCCCTCCCCCCACCTTAAAGTTCCTCCCCTTATCTTACTCCTTTTCCTCACAGTTTCCATATTCCCTTCTGCTTAGCTTATTCCTTCCCTTTTTACTTTTCCCTTCCTACTTTTTAATGAGGTGGGACAAGTTTCACCATGAATTGAATATGTCTAAAATTTTTCTCTTAAAGCCAATTCTGATGGCAGTAAGATACCCACTATATTCACGCCATCCCTTCTTTCTTTCAGATATAATAGGTTTTCTTTGCCTCTTCATGAGATGTAGTATCCCCACTTTACTCTTTTTCTGGTACAATATCCTTTCCACCTCTAGTTTCTAGAACAAGGCATACATGTATTCTTTATACATCTTTATAGCTGAAATATAGTTCCTAAGATTTCTTTTTATCTTTTTAGGTTTCTCTTGAGTTCTATATTTGTAGGTCAAACTTTTTATTAAATTCTGTTTTTTTTCATCAAAAATAGGTGAAATTCGCTTATTTCGTTGAATGTTCATCTTTTTCTCTGGAAAAAGATGCTCATTCTGGCTGGGTAAGTTATTTTTGGTTGCATACTGAATTCCTTAGCCTTTCAGAATATTATATTCCAGGCCCTTCGATCTTTTAATGTAGACGCTGTTAGATCTTGGGTAATCCTTATTGTGGCTCCTCTATATTTGAATTCGGTTTTTCTAGCTACTTGCAGTACTTTTTCCTTCATCTGAGGGTTCTGGCATTTGGCCACTATATTTCTTGTTGTTTTGATTTTAGGATCCCTTTCAGTAGGTGATTAATGAATTCTTTCAATGTCTATTTTGCCCTCTGTTTCTATGACTTCTGGGCAGTTCTCTTCGATAATTTCCTGGAAAATAGTGTCCAGGCTCTTTTTTTCATCATATTTTTCTGAGAGTCCAATAATTCTCGGGATTGTCTCTCCTAGATCTATTTTCCAGGTCTGTTGTTTTCCCAAGATGGTATTTCACATTTTTTTCCATTATTTGATTTTTTTGCTTTTGCTTGACTGATTCTTGTTGTCTACTTGAGTCATTCAATTCCATTTGTTCGATTCTGGTTTTCAATGAAGTATTTTCTTCACTCACTTTTAAAATATCTTTTTCTAATTGTCCAATTGAGTTTTTAAGTGAGTTGTTTTGTTCTATGGAATTTTTTTCCATTTCGCCAATTTTATTTTTTAGAGAGCTATTTTCTCTTTCCAGTTCACTAATCCTGTTTTTCAAGGATTTGATTTCTTTATCCACTATGTCTTTAAATGAGTGGGATGACTTCTCCAAATTCTCTTGCCAAGCCTCCCTTTCCTTTTCCCATTTTTCTTCTAGCTCTCTTGTGAGAGCCTTTTAAATTTCTTCTATGAGATTCATCTGTGTTGAGGAACACATGATCTCCTCCTTTGGGGATTCACCTGGAGAACAGTGTGCTTTTAGTCTCCTCAGGATTTAAAGTCTGCTTTCTATTCATATAAGAAGCTGTCAATGGTTAAGGTCCTTTTCAATTTTTTGCTCATTTTGTCAGAGAAGAATCAAAGACAAACTAGCAAAGGAAAAAAGAAAAACAAAAAACAAATGGAATCTGCTTTTTTTGGGGGGAGGGGCTGGGTGGTGTTACCGAGCTTCCTCTACAGACTGGGGGGCGGGGGGATAGCAGCGAGGCTCTAACAGGACAGCAATAGCTATCACTGTCCAGCGCCTGCACTTCTGAGATCCCAGAGCATGCTGAGTCACTGTGAGGGGGTGGGGTGGGGGGGTGGCCAGGTCCCGAGAGACTCCAGCTGTTTAGAGTTGTATTCTTCATCCTCGGTGTTTTTAGCTTCTCTGCTTGTCTGCTGGCTTGCTGCCAGGGCAAAGTATCCAATCCTGTAGCAAAGCTCTTCCCGCAGAGACTACTGAGATCACACCCCACCTGGCTCTGGTCTGCTCACTGTGAGCTGCCTGCCCTCAGCCTGCTCCCGATCCAAAAGCTTCCCTGCCCTCAAGCAAAAACAGATCTTTCCTGGTGAATTTCAAGGATGTCTTCTCTTGGTAACTATTTGTGTTTTTTTTTTTTTTTTTCAGTCAAGCATTAATTCAGAGGCTTATAATGAAATGGATTCTGAGAGAAAACGTGAAGTTTACACAGCTATGTGCCTTCTCTCTGCCATCTTGGCTGGAAGTCTAGTGTGTTTAATTATTATTCTAGAATTTCACTGATGAGATTTTTTCAAAGTTTTTCTTTACAAAATTGTTGTATCTATTATTCTCATGGCTCTGTTCCTTTTGCATCGGTTCATACAAATCTTCCAGGTTTTTCTTTCCCTTTCATCATTTGCTACATTACAGTAATATTCCTTTGCATTCACTCACCTTAACTTGTTTAGCCATTCTTCAACTGATTGATACCTCTTAAGTTTCCAGTTCTTTATTATAACAAAGAGAGCTACTCTAAGTATTTTTGTAAACACGAACCGTATTTTTCTTAAAGGCCACTCTCTCTTCAAGTTATTTGGTATTTATTTTTCTATTTATCACTTACTGTGTATAGTGTTGCCTTGGTTCTGCTCACTTGACTCAACATCAGTTCATCTAAGTCTTTCCAGGCTTTTATGAAATCAAGCCTGTGATGAATTGGTATTGTTACTAGAGCTCAGCAATGAATTCTCTCTCTGTCTGTTTCTGTCTCTGTTTCTATCCCTCTCCATCTCTGTTTCCCTTTAAATGGCTTGTCTCATGTTAATGCTTTCAAAGCCTGCTGCAAGATTAATATTCCCATGAAAAATGTGAGTCAGATTTTGATGTTCCCAGTGGAGATTTCTGAATAGTAGCAACAAATCACAGAGGTTCTTGTTAAGAGAGATTGAAAGACTGAATGTTAAAACCCTAAAACTGAAACCTTCCAATCTTCAGAAAAGAGAGCACTGGGGAATCCATGATACATGGGATTATTGTTGTTCAGTCATTTTCAAGCATTTCCCACTCTTCATGACTCTATTTGAGTTTCTCTTGGCAAAAATACTGAAATGGTTTGCTATTTCTTTCTCCAGCTAATTTTACAGATGAAGAAACTGAGTCAAATAAGGTTAAGGGACTTGCTTAGATCACATAGTTAGCAAGTGGCTGAGGTCTGATTTGAACTCAGAAAGATGAGTGTTCTTGACTTCAGGCTTGGCTCTTTGTTCACTGCAGGACCTAGCTATCATGAAATATGGGTTATAATGACTTAATGCTGATTGCTCTGAGCTTCAGAATACCATAGAGCCTCTTTGATAAAATCTATGACTACTCAGAAGAAACAATTCACACACAACACTTTGTTCCATCCCACCTCCATTTCCTGACAACTCAGGAAAAATGCAAAAGTACAAAAAAAGTGCAAAAAATGAGGATGTGTGGATGGGTTCAGAAGAGTACCCAAATTGATGAGGTCATAGCTCTATTGATTTATTGGTGTATATTTGGATACTTGCTCATCATTCTAACACTGCTTTTCTCAGAAGTCTCTGAGCCTAGATGAGATGTCCTTTGTTCACTGGCAAAATCCACATGGTGTATTGCAAGACTGAGGAGCTAATGTCTTCAGTGGGATGGAAGATGAACAAAAGAAATAAGACCTTGAATAAAAGCATGGTGGCATTCTGGTAAAGATCTCCATCTAAACATAAGTGCGATGGATTGTAGTCTGCACTGCTGGAAATAGTCATCACACTGAAGAGAGGTCATGAATTCACTGAAGTAATTATAAGAACATATTTTCTCCTAGTACCAGCTCCATAAAAAGATTTATTTTTCAAGGACTAAATCATATAAATCTCTTTATATAGTTAATATATTTCTGTTATTGGTAGTACCATCCCCCAGTTACCCAGAATTGAAATCTTAGAATCATTTTTGACTCTTCCTTGTCTCTCATTCTGCAGATACAAGATTTGTGGACTTTTTTTTTTTTGCCTTTTCACCATCTCTTAATGTACTCCCTCTTTTTCTCACCCTAAAACAGGCTCTTTTAATTTCTCACTTGGGTTATTGCAATATTGCAAGGCTATTGCAATAACCTTATAACAGGTCCTCTGACTCTAATCTTTACCCAATATCATTTGGAATGTGTCTAGTGGAATCTTCCTAATGTGCTGCTGTGATGTTAATTATTACTCTTCTACTCAAAAACCACCAACAGTTCTTCAGTGATTGCGCAGGAGAGACCAGGCAATGATGGATTACTGAAGGAAGTCTTACAAATGTTCACAGTCTTTCACCTTCTCCCAGCTAGTACATGTACTGCTCTACTGCTCTTTGTAGACAATAGATAATTAAGTGAAGTTAAAATTGTTTCTTTAGCACAGTCATTCCATCTCTTGCCCATTTGAGGACTCAACTAATAAACACTTATAAAATAGCTACTATTTAACTCTCACAGTTGACTGTGAGATACAAAGTTAATCCCTACTCTCAAGGAGCTTATTATAGTCTATTGAGAGAGACAATATATACATTTACATATAGGATAAATTCAAAATGAATATTGTTTCCTCCTTTCCTCCTTTGTCAATTTTGTCTTCTAGTTATTGATGTATGTCATTAGTCTTTTTAGGTTGTGGCCCTTTGAGGGAAGATCTCTGCACCCTTAATGTTTCTCCAGTCCTGTACATGGTAGGTGCTTAATAAACATTTATTGAATGTAAGTAAATTGCACTTTGAAGACTGTCTTTTAGTTGCAAACATTCTAGTAACCCAGCTTAGCTACCATTTGAGGGATATCACAAATAGGCCAGCAGAAGGGGGCATCAGGAGGGATTCCCAATGACAATTTTTGGCTTTCCTTTTTTTTTTTTCAAGAATAAATTGTCTGCAAGTTTTGTGATGAGATAATTGTGACTAGGAAGCTATACTTCCTTTTTTTTTTTTTTTTTTTTTTTTGATGTTGGGACCCTCTACAAAGGCAGTCTTGAAGCCCGACAAGCTTGGGTGACTGAATTACGGAGATTCACAAAATTTCTGAACTGTAGCTCATGCATTTCAACATATCCCTAAGCCACTAGTCTTTTTGGAAGTATCCCTGACAAGGGACAAATATCCCAGATAGACTTTGTTTGAAGACTTCCAGAAATTCACACACACGAGTACATAATGGTATAGTGTTAGCAGGCCAGGTAGTGTAAGGTGGGATGGCAGGACCTTGGGTCCATACCCATATATGAATGGTGTTACTTAACTTCTTTCCTCATCTGTCAAATCAGCATAATAAGAAAGTTGTTGTAAAGATCAAATGAAATAACATTTATTCAAAACTTTTTTGAACCTTAAAAGGCTACAGAAATGCTAGCTTACTTGATACTAGTGTGCTTATGAGTGTTTATTCCATTCCCCTACAGGGATTCAGGCCAAAATATCCAAAACGTCAGGATAAGAAAGGACCTCACAGATCATACCCTCTCTGAAGCAGCCTCTTTGGGACAAGTGTAATTTGGGGGAAGTTTTTCCTTCCATTGAGACCAAATCCATTTCCTCTTGCTTCCCTTCACTGCCTCCAAGCTTTTTCTCTGCATCCTAGCAGAACAAATTTCTTTCTTCCCCCCCCAAGCCAATCCTCTGAATGAAGATAGTTGTTATGGATTATTAGAAATGGAAGAGGCTAAAGGGTCATTTTTACAGATAAGAAAGCTTAAGTCTGGAGACATCTATGAGCCTCAGCAAGGTCATAGAGATATTGATTGAGTGCTAAATCTCATATTTGAGTCCAGCTTCTTTCTCTTCAAAAGAGAACAGTGTTATGAAAACCCATGGAAGAGCAGACACGTAGGAAGAACAGGGGTGGGCAGGAATGTCAAATATTGCAGAGAGATCAAGGAGCAAAAAGACAGAGAAAAGGCCATTAGATTTGGCAAGGAAGACATTACTTGCTAATCTTGCAGAAAGCAATTTCAAGTGAGCTAAAGCTAGAAGCCAAATAACAGGAGTTTGAAAGGGAAAAGGAAGAGAAAAAGTGGAAGCAAGAAATGTAGATTTGGTTTTTTTAGTTTTGCTGCATAAGAGAGGAGAGATAGTAGCTTAAGAAGTAGGTAGAATAAAATGAATTGTGAATGTTTAAGGAGATTTGACCATGCTTGTAAGCAGGCAGGAAGAAGCTAGTAAATCAGAGGAAATGGATAATTAAAGAGAATGGATGATGAAAGGGACAGGCTCCCAGGACAGAGGAAGGGAAGTGTAACAAAGAGTTAGTTTTTGCAAGAAAAAATACTCTTTCTTTGTGATTCTAGAACAATGAGGGGTGAATGGGGAAATGATTTAGTATGTAGAGTTGTGCTGAGTTGAGAGATCTCATGAAGGATTGCCTCTTTTTTTTTTTTTTTTTTGTTTTGTTTTGTTTTGTTTTGTTTTGTTTTTGGTAAAGCATTTGGTGAAATCATCTGCTGAACTAGAGGGAGAAATGTATGGGGCTTGAGAAAATCAGATATTTGGAACAACCATTGTGGGGAGCAGGATAGAGAGTAGATTAGGTGAGAATAAGCATGGGCCGGTAGCATTGCATTTTAAAACGCAGTTGTTGGACCTCTTCCATCTATGGTCAGCAGACAGGTATAAAGTGCATAAGGAGAGATGGCAGGATAATCCAGGACTAGGGTTTGGAAAGCAATAGGTCAAGGGGACAAGGTTTACAAAGTTAGAAGTCAGTGTAAACTTGGACTGGTTAATTATCCAGTCATTTGATGATTAGCATTTTGAAAGGAAGAAAGATCAGAGTAGGTAGAATAGCCTTGGAAAACAGGGAGTGATCAGAGGCTACCCTGATAAAGAAGATAAATGATATCATGAAATGATTTGAAGTGAAATGAAGAAAACATGATTTCAAAGTCTACCCCTAATAATTACATGCCATGTGCTCATAGGTCCAGGACTCTTCTGTGCTTCAGCACTCTAGTTTTTTCTAATAAGTTCTAGATGGAGAATGATCTGAATGGATACTTCAAAAAAAAAAAAAAAAAAAAAAAGACCAATCTCTGACAGTATCTTGGGCATAGCTGCATTAGTCCCATATTATTCCAAGCTTCTGACACTAGGCTCTTAGTGGTTAAGTAAACTAACTCACACACATATACATAATAAAGCTAGCATTTCTATTATTCTTTAGGATTTGAAAAGTGCTTTATGGCTATATTCATTTGATCCTCAGAACAAGCCTATGGGGTAGATGCTATTATCCCCACTTTACAGATGAGGAAACTGAAGCAGATAGAGGTCACTTCATTTGCTCAGGGTTCCAAGGGTGTCTGAGAAAGGATTTCAACTCAGCCTCTTCCTGATTTCAAATCCAGCACTACCATATCATCCCGCTGTCATATGAACATCCTGAAACCTGTAATAATTAATAATAATATATTTATGTAGCTCTATAAATATTTCAAAGTACTTCAAATATCATTAATTCATATAATCAACAAAATTAAAAGGAATTTTCAAATATATTTTGAGCATTTGAGGACTTTATAGACCATCTGTTCCAATTGGTACCTGACCAAGAAAACAATTTCTACAAACAAGTATCTAAAAGTCCCTAAAGTGGTCCTCCAGCTTTTCCTTGAAGATGTCCGATGACAGAGCTTCCCAACACAGTTCATTGTAGTTTGGAATATAATTGTTAGAACTCTTTACCTTACTACCTGTCTCTGACTCTGTAATGTCACCTTTGCTGGTTCTGCTTTATGGGGCAACTTGAAAACAAATCTCTCCTTTCCTTCATATAACATATAACTCCCAATAAAAACAGATAGGTGGTACAATGGATAGAGCATTGGATCTAGAATGAGGAGGACCTGAGTTCTGAGTTCAAATTCAACCTCAAGAACTTAGTAGCTTTATGACTCTGGGCAGGTATTTTACTTCTGTCTCAGTTTCTTCTGTAAAAATGGGATAAGTGTCCACCCCCCAAAGCTTTTATAAAGAAATATGATAATGTTTGTAAAGCACTTTGCAAATTAATTTACAAATAAAATAAAACTAAGGGAATCTATAAAGTCAATGTATATACTCAAAACTTAATATAAATGTTTTATAAATATGTAGTATATAAGTGATAGTTTTTTGTGGTCTAACCTCTCAATAAGCTGCATTACAGCTTTTGAACACTAGGTAGAGCCAAAAGACTATTCGTTGAGGTTCATATTGGGTGCTCAAAGCCTTGTAAATGCCTTCTACCATTTCTACATTACTAAGCTAGGAAATAAAGATCATAATATTAAAAACATGAAAATTACTGCAATTATCTTGACTCTGTTTCCTGCTCTTTGCAAGAATTTATTTCCTTATAGCCATTGCTTAAGCAGATAACACAAAGCTCACTGCTGATTTCATATTAATGAAATGCAGAAAAATTCTCTTCAGGCGGTAAAGGCGGGCATTTAGTATCTATATTTTCCCCTTTCACTTCACTCTTCAGTTTGGAGGAAGCTCTGTGAGGATGGGGTAAGGGAAAAGATTTTCACAACATCCCCCAGGAGCAAAGGGATGAGAAGAATATGGAAAGCCTCTTTGGCTCACCAGTCTGATCATTAAATAGCGTTCTGTTTCTGCAGATTTGTTCTGCAGATTTTGGGGTCTTGGCTTGTGGTGTGTGTGTGTGTGTGTGTGTGTGTGTGTGTGTGTGTGTGCGCGCACGTGCGTCTCCCTCTTACCTTCCTCATTGGCTTTGTCTTTTCTTTTGTACATAATTTCATTCTGAGAGCTTTTGATCCCTCTTGGGCTGAATGTACCTCTAAAATTTAAGATGACAGGATGTTACTTATTCTTTTTATTATCCTTTCTATATGTCTCTCCCCTCCCCTCCCATCTCAGTTGTTTGTTGGCCTATAATCAGCTCCCTTCTCCATCACAAATTCTAAGATGCCAGGGTCAATTCTCCAAGGGTCCTTTCATTTTCACCTGAGTCATCAGTTTATTTTTGGTGAGAATGAGATCCAGAATTGACACATACGTTTTTGAAACATGTAATCTTCTCTTAGCTAAGTCAAGACATTATGACTTTTTTGGGGGAGGAGTAGAGACAGAGACAGAGAAAAGAGAGAGAGAGAGTGTCAAGGATATAAAAAGAAGAGAAAGGGAGTATAAAGACAGAAAAAGATATATAGTAGAAAACAAAGAGAGACAGCAAAATACAATGACAGAGCAGAACGAGACAGTCCTAACTTTTTTATAGTGCTTATTATATACTAGGCATTGTGCTTAGTATTTTATAATTATTGTTTGAACTTCACAACAGCCCTAGGAGATAGGTGTTATTATTATTCCCATTTTACAGAAGAGAAAAGTGAGACAAATAGAAGTTAAATAAATTGGCCAGGGCCACAAGCTAGTAAATGATTAAAGCTACATTTGAACACAGATCTGATTTTGAAGTCTCCAATCACTTTTATTTCATACCTCATCTTCCCAAACTCCTTGATTGTTTCTTCTTTCTTCTAGGTAACTCAAGTGATAATATTATTTCTCTTTTCCCCTCTGTTGATCTTCCTTCCATTTTTCCCTTTCTGTAATTCCCTCTCACACTGCTGTTCTTCCCTTTCTCCCCCTTACTTGACTCTTTTTCCTTTTGAATATTGCATATCATTCCATTTGGATCTCACCCCACCTTGTTTCTCTGTTACCAAAAACATCAAATTTTCTTCCTTGCAAGAGAATCTATAGTTCCTTTACTTGGCTTTCATGCTTTGTGAACAAGTCTTTAGGGCTCTGGAGGCCACAGGTTTTTATTTGGGGATTTTTCCATAGATAATGGCCTTATGTCCATTTTCATCTCAAGGTATATTTTGCCTACTAATCTTTGTAGCTACATTCTGTGAGAAAGATATAGATAAAAACTACATAGATAGTTTTCTTTCCCCTTTTTCCTTTTTAAACTTAAAATCTTTTTAACGCTAAGTTGAATGCTCTAGATAACCTAATTTTATTAGCTGAATTTGTAGCTCTTTCCTTGGTCACTAACTTCTGGCTAGAAAAAAATGACCATTTTAGTGTCCTCTTGGGTTTCTTCTTTACTATTTAATCTGATTATTGTTATAAATCTTTGTTACAGTATTTGTGGGAGATAATTTTGCTCTATGTCTTCTTGCTCCTCCACCAAATTTAAATATGCCTATTTTTGAATTTAAAAAAAAATGAGAATAGCTTACATTTCAAAATACTTGGATAATTTTCAAGTGATCCTTGCAAAACCTTGTGTTCCAAACTTTTCTCTCTCCCTCCCCACAGACAGCAAGTAATACAATATATATTAAATATGTGTAATTCTTCAAACATATTTCCACATTTGTCATACTGAGCAAGAAAAATCAGATAAAAGGGGGAAAATAAGAAAGGAAAAAATAGCAAACAACAGCCAAAAAAGATGAAAATACTATAATTTGCTTCATATTCAGTCAACGTAGTTCTCCTTCTGGATGCAGATAGCTTTTTCCATTCAAAAGTCTCCTGGAATTGCCTTGAATCACCTCATTGTTGAAAAGAGCCAAGTCCGTGGCAGTTGATCATCTTGTAATATTCTGCTGTATAATATTCTTTTAGTTATACTTACTTCACTTAGCATCAGTTAATATAAGTCTTTCCAGGCTTTTTTGAAATCAGCCTACTCATCATTTCTTAGAGAACAATAATATTCCATAACATTCATATACCATAGCTTATTCAGCCATTCCCCAGATGATGGGCATCCACTCAGTTTCCAGTTCCTTGCCACCACAAAAAGAACTGTTACAAACATTTTTGCATATGTGGGTTTTTCCTTTTTAATGATCTCTTTGGGATATAGATCCACGACTCTATCAGCAATGATTTGGTGTCTCAGGTTTCCCACATCCCCTCCAACATTTATCATTATCTTTACCTCTCTTCATAACCAATATGAGGAATAAGGTGCTACCTCAGAGTTGTCTTAATTTTCATTTCTCTAATCAACACTGATTTAGAATATTTTTTTGGTATGTATAGAAATAGCTTTAATTTCTTCACCTGAAAATTGTCTGTTCATATCTTTTGACCATTTATCAATTAGGAAATGGTTTGTATTCTTATAAAATTGAATCAATTCTCTATCTATCTTAGAAATAGTCTGGTAGAACCGGAAACTGAATAGATGCCCATCAATTGGGGAGTGATTGAATAAATTATACACAGCAACAAGAAGATTATGTGATGATCAACTGACTTGGCTCTTTTCAAAATGAGGTGATTTAGGCCAATTCCAAATAGATTATGATGAAGAGAGCCACCTGAATCCTGAAAGAAGATTATGGGGACTGAATATGTATCACAACATAGTATTTTCACAATTTTGGATGTTGTTTGCTTGCTTGTTTGTTTTTTTTTTTTTTTCTTTTTCTTTTTTTACCCTCTTTATCTGATTTTTCTTGTGCGGCATGATGAAGGTAGAAATATGTTTAGAAGAATTATACACATTTAACTTATATTGGGTTACTTGCTATCTAGAGAAGGAGGAAGGAAAGGGGAAGAAAAATTTGGAAAGGGTGAATGTTGAAAATCATTTTTTGCCTGTATTTTGAAAAATAAAAAGCTAGTAGTATTAAAGAAATAAGGTTTTCATCAGAAACATTAGATGTCAAATTTCCTGCCCCATATTCTGCTTCTCTTTTAATCTTGGCTGCATTGGTTTTGTTTGCACAAAACTTTTTTATATGATATAATCAAAATTGTCTGTTTTGCATTTCATAATGTTCTCTAGTTTTTCTTTGGCGATGAATTTCTTCCTTCTCCACAGATCTGAAAGACAATCTCTTGTTCTCCTAATTTGCTTTTTTTTTTTTTTTTTTTTAATCACCCTTTATGTCTAAATCATGAACCCATTTTGAACTTCTCAGTATGGAGTGTTAGGTACTGGTCAATGCCTAGTTTCTGCCATACTATTTTCAATTTTCCCCAGCAATTTTTGTCACATAATGAGTTCTTATCCTAGAAACTGGAGTCTTTTGAATTTATCAAATACTAGATAACTGTAATCATTGACTATTGTGTCTTGTGAACCTAACCTAAACACCATTTGCTTTCCCAGATGAATTTTGTTATTATTATTATTATTATTATTATTATTATTTTAGTTTTATAAAGTAATTTCTTGGCAGTTTGATATGACACTGAACAAGTAGACTAATTTAGGTAAATTTTTTATTATAGCAGCTCAGTCTACTCATGAGCACTTTATATTCTTCCAGTTATTTAGATCTAACTTTATTTGTGTGAAAAGTGCTTTGTAATTATGTTCATATAGTTCCCGGCTTTGTCTTGGTAGGTAGACTCCCAAATATTTTATATTATCTACAATTATTTTAAATGGAATTTCTCTTTCTATCTCTTGTTGCTGGACTTTGTTGGTACCATATAGTAATGCCAATGATTTTATGGTTCATTTTATATCTGGCAACTTTGCTGAAGTTAATTGTTTCTAGTAGTTTTGTAGTTGATTTTTTAGGATTCTTTAAGTATTTACCATCATATCATATGCAAAGAGTGATAATTTTATTTCTTTATTATCTGCTCTACTTCCTTCAGTTTCTTTTAGTTCTCTTATTGCTAAAGCTAATATTTCTAGTACATTATGAATAATAATGGTAATAATAGGCAATCTTGTTTCACCCCTGAACTTAGTGGGAATACTATGTTTATCTCCATTACATATAATGCTTGCTGATGGATTTTAATTGGATGCTATTTATTATTTTAAGGAAAACTCCATTTATTCATATGCTCTCTAGTGTTTTAATGGGCATTGTGTTTTTTCGAATGCTTTTTTCTGCATCTATTGATATAATCACATGATTTCTATTAGTTTGGCTATTGATATAGTAAGTTATGCTAATAGTTTTTCTGATATTGAACCAGCCCTGCATTCCCGGTGTAAATCTTACTTGTTCAATAGTATGTTATCCTGATAGTAAGTTGCTGTAATTTCTTTGCTAATGTTTTGTTTAATATTTTGCATCAATATTCATTAGGGAAATTGGCCTGTAATTTTCTTTCTCAGTTTGCCTCTTCCTGGTTTAGGTATAGCACCATATCTGTGTTATAAAAAAAAAATTGGTGGGACTCCTTCTTCCCCTAATTTTTAAAATAGTTTCTATAGTATTGGAATTAATTGTTCTTTAAATGTTTGGTAGAATTTACTTGTAAATCTATCTGACTCTGGAGATTTTTTTTCTTAAGGAGTTCATTAATAGCTTGTTCATTTTCTTTTTCTAAAATGGGACTATTTAGGTAATTCATTTTCTCATCTGTTAATCTGGGCAATATTTATTTTTGTAAGTATTCATTCATTTCACTAAGATTAATCAAATTTATTGGCAAACCATTGGGCAAAATAACTCCTAATTATTACTTTAACTTCCTCTTCATTGTTGGTAAATTTACCCTTTTCAATTTTAATACAAATTTCTTTTCTTCTTCTTCTTCTTCTTTTTTTTTTTTAACTAATCAAATTAACCAAAGGTTTATCTATTTTGTTGGTTTTTTTTTTAACTCTTAGTTTTGTTTATCACTTCAATAGTTTTATTACTTTCAGTTTTATTAATCTCTCCATTGATTTTCAGAATTTCTAGTTTGATATTTAATTGGGGATTTTTAATTTGTTCTTTTTATAGCTTTTTAGTTGTAAGCCCAATTCATAGATTTCCTCTTTTTTATTTTATTCATGTAAGCATTTAGAGATATACAATTTCCTATTAAAACTGCTTTGGCTGCATCCCATAACTTTTCTATGTTGTCTCATTAGTGTCATTCTCTTGAATGAAGTTATCAATTGTTTCTATAATTTGATGTCTGACCCACTCATTCTTTAGGATTATGTTATTTAGTTTCCAATTAGTTTTTGATCTGTCTTTCTATGTATTATTTTATTACATGTAATTTTTATTGCACCATGATCTGAAATGGATGTATTTACTATTTCTGCATTTGACTGTGAGATTTGTATGCCCTAATACATGGTCAGTTTTGTGTAGGTGCCATGTACCTACTGTATTATCCTCATTAAATTTTCTTCAAAGGTCAATCATACCTAACTTTTCTAAAATTCTACTTACCTCCTTAACTTCTTTCTTGTTTATTTTGTGGTTAGATTTATCTAGTTTTGATAGAGGGAAGTTTAGATCCCCTACTAATATAGTTTTGCCTTGTCTATTTCTTCTTGCAATTCATTTACCTTCTTTTTTGGAAATTTGGATGCTATACCATTTGATATATATATGTTTAGCATTTATATTGCTTTATTATTTATAGTATCCTTTAGGAAGATGTAGTTTCCTTTCTTATCTCTTTTAATTAGATTTATTTTTGCTTTTGTTTGATCTGAAATCAGGATTGCTACTCCTGCGTTTTTTTAAACTTCAGCTGAAGTATAATATATTCTGTTCCAGCTTTTTACTTTTATTCTCTATGTATCTCTTTGCTTCAAATGTGTTTCTTGTGAGCAACATATTGTAGGATTCTGGCTTTTAATCCAGTCTGATATCTGCGTCTATTTTTATGGGAGAGCTCATGTTATTCACATTCACAGTTAAAATGACTGATTACATTTTCTGCCATTCTATTTTTCCCAAGTTATACTTTTCTTTCCTCTTTTACTTTTCACCTTCTCACCAGTGTCTTGTTTCTGACCACCACACCCCTCAATCTGCCCCCCTTTTTTTTCAGCATTACCCTTTCTTATCCCTTCTCTTTCTACTTCTGCCCTTCCTTCTATTAGCCTCTTGTTTCCTTTCCCCTCCTACTTCACTATAAGGTGAGACAAATTTATATACCAAACTATGTATTATATTCCTTCTTTCAGCCAAATCAGATGAGATTAAGTTTCGAACAGTGTTCATCCTCTTCCCTTCTTTCCCTCTACTCTAATAGATCTTTTGTACCTCTTTACATGGCATAATTTACCAGCACTATACTTTTTCCACCTTTAATTTCTTTTTTTAAAATCATCCCATTAAAATCAACTTATACCTATGCCCTCTAAGTATACCTCTTCTAACATCTGGAAAAAGGTACAGTTCTTAAGAGTTACATGTATCATCTTTCCATGTAGTGATATAAATATTTTAACCTTTAAAACTATATTTTTCTTCTCTTTTTACCTTTTTATGCTTCTCTTGAGTCTTGTATTTTAAGATCAGCTCTGATCCTTTTATCAAAAATAATTGAAAATCTCCTATTTCATTGTATGTTCATCTTTTTCTCTGAAAGATAATGCTTAGTTTTTATTGTTTGCTTGTTTTTTTTGTTTTGTTTTGTTTTGTTTTCCTTCTCATTTTTGCCTTTTTGATCTGATTTTTCTTGTGCAGCATGATAAATGTGGAAATATATAAAGATAGAAGAATTACAAATGATTAATATATATTGGATTCCCTTGCTACTTAAGGGAAGGGGTGGAGGGAAGAAAAAAAATGGAACACAAGTGTAATGGCCGCGTATTTAAAATCAGCTGGAGTCAGGAATTCAGATTAAGGGAAAAATCTTCAATATTTATTGAAGTGAAGAGATGAATAAGGATTGCGATAGCAAATATAGACAAGAAAGATTGCGATAGCAATATGGGCAGTTGCGACAGGAAGCCAGCTAACAGAGAGAGATCTGAGCTGAGCAAACAGTGGCAATGGCAATGCAAAAAGTCTCTCTTTCCCCTTCCTTTTCCACTCCCCTGCCTCTACCCATGTCATTTCCTATACAACACATCAGGACTTGCACAAAGAGTGGGCGGGGCCATTCTTTCTCCAAGCTTATATATTAATAGAGTATGGTCCAATTACTATTTAGCCTCATGTGCTTGGGACCTCAGTGCATCAACTCAAGTCTCAGCCCATTACACACAATGTTTTCCAAGGCTGAATGTTGAAAACTATCTTTTCATCTATTTTGAAAATAAAGGGCTGCTATTTAAAAAAATAATCTGTATGACCCTGAAAAAAAATAAAATTGGGCTCTGTTCCCAGAGTAGAACAGGCACTGTAAAGCCTCAGGTTTTTATTCCAGAACTAGTTCTAAGTGTCTATTAGTGGTATGACTTAAGGAGACCTGAGGTCACTACTTTATTTGTCTTTACTCTGGTCTGTGAACAATTACAAGCACTATTTTCTCTCTGGAAATGTGACAGTCCCAGCTCCCCTATGGTTCTGAGTTCTAGTGCACTAGTTCTTTTTCTTACCCTCGGATTGGGATATTTGCATGGGCAATGCAATAGTTTTGTACCTAGTGCCAAATAAGGGTCCCCCTAGAATCTTCTTTTGATCCAAACAAAGTTATCCCCTGTGGCCAAGTGCTCCAGAAGTCACTATTGCATTGTTCCAGGGTTCCAGATCTCACTGCTAACTTCTTGATTCCAGACTTGTGGATTTGAGTCAGGGCTCCTCTGCTGGTTTATTCCAGGATATTGGCTTGTTCTACAACTTGGGACTTTGCTGCTAGCTTGCCTGATACAGTGTGTTGTGGACTGGAATCCCCTCTTACTCCAGTGAGACTGATCTTTTGGGTCTGTTATGGTTGGGTCTTTAGGACTCTGAAGTTGTCTTGGGCTGGAATATTATATCACCTGGTCATTTTGTTTGTTTTGTCACCCTTGATTTTCTCTTAATTTTTCTTAAGCTCTCAATAGATGGAAGAAAATACCTTTGACAAAGCAGTAGCATTTTATGCTAAAAGTTCTATAAACTTTAGGCATAGAGACTTTTGTTCAACTTTAAAAGGATCTATCTAAAACCAAAATCAATCATCATATGCAATGGAGATATGATAGAATGATAGAATAAAAACACAAGTGAACCAAAAATGTCACTCTTCCCCACTATTGTTTGATATTGTTCTGGAAATGCTAGCAACAGCAGCAAGATCAGAAATAAAAACTATATCTCCTTTCTTATGATATGATGGTATACTTAAAAAAAATCTAAGATATTCTGCAAAGTTAATGATTCAGAGAATGTTAGAAACAAGTCGACTCTGAAAGTCAGGCAACAAAGAAATTTTATTGAGAAATAAAGTTCAAAGATAATTAGATGTTTCTGGCCAGAAGCAGGATTTGCCTGGGAAGAGGGAGCATTAGGTATAGAAGCAGACAAGTTTTATGCTGTTAGTTTGTTGCAGTTCCTTCCCCCCAAGAATGCATTGGTTAGTTTCCCTTAGGGTTACATAATTTCTTACATTCTACCTCCCTCATCATATATCCTATGTTCTATTAAGGAGGTTCTAATTTTAAGTGGGGTGTGTGAGCTTAGATGCATGAGGTTTATTAAGCAAGCTCACTAAAGAAAAGCTTTTTCCAGGTCCTTGAACCTGATCAGTTCCTAGTTTAGATATCTTTACCAAAAGTTTGGAGCCAAGTGCGTCTCTTCTGAAAGCTCATTGGTTAGAGATACATATTATCTTACATTACCCTGCATCTTACAACATTCTGTGGAAACTTAGCTTTTCAATATTTCTCATTGTCTGCACAAGGTTTCTGAGGAATTTAATTTTAACCATTCTTCCCCTCTCCCCAAGGCAATTGTGGTTAAGTGACTTGACCAGGGTCACATAGCTAGGAAATGTTAAGTGTCTAGGATCAAATTTGAACTCAGGTCTTCCTGACTTTCAGGGCTGGTACTCTATCCACTGTGCCACCTAGCTGTGCTGAATTTTAACTATTCTATGGAAACTTAACCTCAGTTTGTCTCTCACAATAGTTAATAGCTTCAGCAAAATTGCAGATAACAAGACAAATGCTCAAAAATCAACATCATTTCCATATAATAACAATAAAACCTGAGAAGCAAAAATAGGGAAACCCCATTTCAAATAAATGTAAAATGTATAAAATATTTAAGGATCAACCTATCAAACCACACAAAAATTTGAATAAATTTAATTATAAGTAAGAACAATTTGAATAGCCAGATGAATGTTCAGTATACATGACTGAGTCATGCCTAAATGATAAAAAAAACAAAGTTAATTTGAACTTTTAAGTTCTAGGAAGCATATCACCAAGAGAATATTTTATAAAAGCTGATACTATAACATCAAAATTCATTTGGAAAAACAAAAGATATGGAATATCAAAGGAAATGATGAAAAATGGAGAGATGAAGGGAGAATAGCACTTCCAAATCTCAAACTGGATTATAAAGAAGCAGTCATCAAAACCATCAGGTATTAGTTTAAACAAGAGAGCCAGATCAAAGGAATTGACTACAGGGGGGAGAAACAGACATAATGAAGCTCAATTGCTCAGAGGCTGATAATATAGAAAAAATATAAAACACTAAGGGAAAAAACCTCATTTGTTTTTTTAATTTTTTAAATGAAAATTTTTTATTTTAAAAACTATGCATATATCATTGTCAATATTAATGTTTGCAAAACCGTGTATTCCAAATTTTTTTTCCTTTCTTTCCCATACCCCTTTTCCCTAGATGACAAATAATCCAATATGTTAAACATGTAAATCTTCTATACATATTTCCACAATTATCATGATGCACAAAAAAAATCAGATAAAAAAGAAGAAAAAAAGAGAAAGAAAACAAAACACAAGCAAATAAAAATAAAACAAGATGAAAATGTTATATTGTGATTCATACTCAGTCTCCACAGTCCTATCTCTGGCTGCAGATGGCTCTCTTCATCACAAAACCATTGGAACTGGTCTGAATCACTTCGCTGATGAAAAAAGCCACGTCCATCAGAATTGATCATTATATAATTTTGCTGTTTCTGTGTACAATGTTCTCATGGTTCTATTCCCTTCACTTACCTTCAGTTCATGTAAGTCTTTCCAGGCCTCTCTTAAATCATTCTACTGATCAAAACCTTATTATCTGAAAAAAGCTATTGGGAAAGCTATTCAGCAATCTAGCAGAAATTAAGCTTGCAATGACACTTTATATACTATTTCATAATGCATTCTTTTTTTTTTTTTACAATAAGAATGACTAGCATTTATTAACCACTTAGAGTTTACAAAGCATTTTACAAATATTATCTTATTTGATTCCCATTTTGACTAGCTCACAAAAAACCTGCTAGATAGGAACAATGATTATCCCCATTATACAAATATAAAATTTAAGTGATTTGCCCAGAGTGACCCAGTAATTAATGTTGAGAACAGGCATGAGATAGAGAAGAAGGGATTGATGAATGACCTCATTTTTTTTCTTTTTCTTTTTTTTTAATTTTTTAAATAATTTTTTATTGATAGAACGCATGCCAGGGTAATTTTTTTACAGCATTATCCCTTGCATTCATTTCTGTTCCGATTTTTCCCCTCCCTCCCTCCACCCTTTCCCCCCAGATGGCAAGAGTCCTTTACATGTTGAATGGGTTGCAGTATATCCTAGATACAATATATGTGTGCAGAACCAAACAGTTTTCTTGTTGCACAGGGAGAATTGAATTCAGAAGGTATAAATAACCCAGGAGGAAAAACATAAATGCAAGCAGTTTATATTCATTTCCAGTGTTCTTTCTCTGGGTGTAGCTGCTTCTGTCCATCTTTGATCAATTAAGGCTCTCTTTATCAAAGAGGTCCACTTCCATCAGAATACATCCTCAAACAGTATCGTTGTTGAGGTATATAATGATCTCCTGGTTCTGCTCATTTCACTCAGCATCAGTTCATGGTAAGTCTCGCCAGTCCTCTCTGTATTCATCCTGCTGGTCGTTCCTTACAGAACAATAATATTTCATAACGTTCATATACCACAATTTACTCAACTATTCTCCAATTGATGGACATCCTTTCATTTTCCAGCTTCTAGCCACTACAAAGAAGGCTGCCACAAACATTTTGGCACATACAGGTCCCTTTCCTTTCTTTAGTATCTCTTTGGGGTATAAGCCCAGTGGAAACACTGCTGGATCAAAGGGTATGCACAGCTTGATAACTTTTTGAGCATAGTTCCAAATTGCTCTCCAGAATGGCTGGATGTGTTCACAATTCCACCAACAATGTATCAGTGTCCCTGTTTTCCCACATCCCCTCCAACATTCCCCATTATCTTTCCCTGTCATTCTAGCCAATCTGACATCATAATGCATTCTTAATGGATATGTGACCTTGATAGATACAAGAATGGAAATAAAAACAGATCATATATCTCTCATAGATATGGGTAGGAGATGTCTTCTTAACCAAACAAGGGATAGAGGCAATTACTAAATATAAAATAGATCACTTTGATTAATTGAAATTGTAAGGATTCTGCCCAGCCTCTAAACAATGTACATGTTTTCAGGATTTTTCTTTTTCTTTCCTTCCTCCCTTCCCCCTTTCCTCCCTTCCTCCCTCCCTTCCCTTCTTTCTTCCTTCCCTTCCCTTTTTCCTTCCTTCCCTTCCCTTTTTCCTTCCCTCCCTTCCCTTTTTCCTTCCCTCCCTTCCCTTCTTCCTTTGCTCCCTTTCCTTCTTCTTTCCCTCCCTTTCCTTCTTCCTTCCCTTTCTCTCTCCTTCCCTTCTTTCTTTCCTTCCTTTCCTCCCTTCCTCCCTCCCTCCCTCCCTTCCTTCCTTCCTTCCTTCTTTCCTATTTCTTAACGGCACAAAATGTTTATAAGTACAGCTTCTATACATATCATAAACTGTACAAAATAGTACAAAGTATTAATAACTAAATGAATGAGGAATGCAGAATCACTTTAGCTCAGTTAATTCTAATCATTTCATCAAATGATTCAATTTCTGGAAAGAATCTCAATGGTGTTGTGTGACTTGCCCAGGGTCTTAACCTCAATTGCCTCAGGGGAAAAAATCTGAATGGGGGTCTTCAGTGTTTTATTTTCCCCACACAGTCAATGCTTTATTACAGCAAGCTAACTTGCTCCATTTTTCACTGTGCAGATTTATGCATTTTTGTTCTTGATCCTGTTTACAAATATTTTAAACCTATTCTCATTAAATATGAGAAAAATGAAGTCTACTTTTATTTTCAAAGTTGTAAACAGGCATAAAACTTTTATTTTTTTATTTATTTTATTTTATTTTATTTTTAAATTTTATTTTATTTAATAATAACTTTGTATTGACAGAATCCATGCCAGGATAATTTTTTACAACATTATCCCTTGCACTCGCTTATATTTCGTTTTTTCCCCTCCCTCCCTCCACCCCCCCCCCAAGATGGCAAGCAGTCCTATATATGTTAAATATGTTGCAGTATATCCTAGATATAATACATATTCGCTGAACCAAACAGTTCTCCTGTTGCACAGGGAGAATTGGATTCAGAAGGTAAAAATAACTCGGGAAGAAAATCAAAAATGCAAATAGTTCACATTCGTTTCCCAGTGATCCTTCTTTGGGTGTAGCTGTCTCTGTCCATCATTTATCCATTGAAACTCAGTTAGGTCTCTTTGTCATAGAAATCCACTTCCATCAGAATACATCCTCATACAATATCGTTGTCGAAGTGTATAATGATCTCCTGGTTCTGCTCATCTCATTTAGCATCAATCCATGTAGGTCTCTCCAAACCTCTCTGTATTCATCCTGCTGGTCATTCCTTACAGAGCAATAATATTCCATAACATTCATATACCACAATTTACCCAGCCATTCTCCAATTGATGGGCATCCATTCATTTTCCAGTTTCTAGCCACTACAAACAGGGCTGCTACAAACATTTTGGCACATACAGGTCCCTCTCCCTTTTTTAGTATCTCTTTGGAGTATAAGTCCAATAGAAACACTGCTGGATCAAAGGGTATGCACAGTTTGATAACTTTTTGGGCATAATTCCAGATTGCTCTCCAGAATGGTTGGATTCGTTCACAACTCCACCAACAATGCATCAGTGTCCCCGTTTTCCCGCATCCCCTCCAACATTCATCATTATTTTTTCCTGTCATCTTAGCCAATCTGACAGGTGTGTAGTGGTATCTCAGAGTTGTCTTAATTTGCATTTCTCTGATCAGTAGTGATTTGGAACACTCTTTCATGTGAGTGGTAATAGTTTCAATTTCATCATCTGCAAATTGTCTGTTCATATCCTTTGACCATTTATCAATTGGAGAATGGCTTGATTTTTTATAAATTTGAGTCAGTTCTCTATATATTTTGGAAATGAGGCCTTTATCAGAACCTTTAATTGTAAAGATGTTTTCCCAGTTTGTTGCTTCCCTACTAATCTTGTTTGCATTCGTTCTGTTTGTACAAAGGCTTTTTAATTTGATATAATCAAAATTTTCTATTTTGTGATCAGTAATGGTCTCTAGTTCATCTTTGGTCACAAATTTCTTTCTCCTCCACAAGTCTGAGAGATAAACTATCCTATGTTCCTCTAATTTATTTATAATCTCGTTCTTTAAGGCATAAAACTTTTAAATTGGAATTTTTCAAAGTAATAATCAGTTGTGTTGATTTTTTCTCCTCTTCACAATTTTTTTATTTGTTATGTGGAATGATTCTCTGAAACTAGGAAGGGGAATCATACTGGAGACAGTTATGATAAAGTAAGAAACAGGATATCAATTGAAATATTAAAAATTGAATTCTCTTTCCAATGGCTCTCTATTGAATAGAAATCTTGTTGCATGGTGATTAGTAAAGGATGTGCTTAATATTTCTTCTTTTCTGCATTTCTCTTCACATATTATCAATTTTAGTACATTGATATGCAGTACTGAGAAATTACTATGCCATTTAGTGGATATTTGTTATTGATATTATTTCAATGTCCATGTTGTTTTTCAGGAAAATATAGTTTTTCTATTTATTTTAATTCTGTTTTTGTTTTTGACATTTTTAAGATCATGATTGCTACTTTTACTTTTTTGTTTTAGTTGAGGCATAATAGATTTTGCTCTAGTTTCTTATTTTAACTCCACGAATCCCTTGTGTTTTAGGTAGGTTTCTTGTAAACAACATAATATTGTATTCTGTTTTTTAATTTATTCTGTTCTCCTCAGTTTTATGTATGTTTATTTACATTTATGACTATTAATTGTGTGTAATTTCCTCCCTCCCATCCTCTTACACTTTTTTTGGTTTTGTCCCCTTCACTCTCCACGAATAAGAAAATGGTAAAAATTGAATGTGCTCAGCACT
Source organism: Antechinus flavipes (assembly GCF_016432865.1). NCBI lineage: Eukaryota > Metazoa > Chordata > Mammalia > Dasyuromorphia > Dasyuridae > Antechinus > Antechinus flavipes. Next base: position 650,772,088 of record NC_067399.1, on the reverse strand, counting down.
GGTGCTCCATGATTCACGAACTATGCTTCTATCCAACCTGCCACAATCACAGATTTTCAAACCTTCTTCTTTTTTATTTTAAAAACCTCCCTTCACAATCCCCTCACTCAATTTGGAGTTTGTTTTACTTATAAGTAACTGTTCACTGTCTCTAGTGTCCCTCTTGGTTGATACAAGTTGTATGATCTCTGATTAACCTCTATCTCAGTTTCTCAATTTTAAAATGGAGATAATAGGAACACCTACTTCCCAGTGTCATTGTGAAGATCAAATGGAATAACATTTTTAAAGTACTTAGAATAGTATTGGAAACATGTTGGATATTTAAAAATACTTGTTTGCTGCTTCATCTATTCTTCCTTGTTTCTATAGTGATTTCATCTTTCTTCTCCTTTCTTTTAGTTTTTCTCATGAAGTTACCAAAACAAAATAAAACAACCTGTAGCCAAACTCTATCTTATATCTTGACAACTAAGGACTTCAGTGGACACTTGCCTTTTATCTTTTTCATATATAAACAATCCATTCTTGGATAGTCCCATCTGATTGTTCATTTATACTTGCCTCTGAGAGCAACAGGACAACTCAAGACACTTAAACACTATAATGCAAGTTAGAAGAATGAGAAAATAATTTCAACTTTAGAATACATAAAACAAAGCATTAATTAAATGAATTCACAGAGATGATCTCAAGAAGGAAAATAAAATACTGTATAAGCCATAAATTTAAAGGAACATGATAGTTAACATTTACAATTGCAATTATAAAAATAACAACTTCTGCCAGTGACTAGAAATTCAAGTATAAATGAAAGGAAGTTGAAATAACATAAAACTATACTTTCCTCACCAGAAACTATAGAAGCAAATAGAATAATATATTCTGAAAAGCAACAGAACTCAAGATGCTACTCAAAATGACATATCCTGTTAATATCTGGGATTGATCAGTAATGAAAAACAATAAAAGAGAAAGGATTTCAGCCTCTCCGACAAAAAATTAAAATACAAATGCATAAAAATTCTTCAATTTTCAAACAACTTGGACAAGAGAAAGACAAAGTTATCAAGAAAAGCAGAAATAATGAAGCAGATTACCTGATCTGCAGAAAATATTAAAAGGAAGAAAAAACTAGAGAATTAAACTTTTTAGGTTGTTAAAGAGAAAATAACAGAAGGATAATTCAGAGATTCCTTCCTCAAAATAGACAAGGGAGTGAGGGGAAACATAATTTAGAGAAATAGAGCTCATCGTGGAGGAAAAGGCCTGAAATATCACAGACTAACATCCACCTTTGCCCTACAAATGAATAAATGTTGGTAGGACAAAACAGCAGAGTAGATGTGTGCATAAAAAGGCAGAGAGAAATTAAGAGATAGAGGAGTAGGTGTGACATACCTTAATTAAGTCAATGGTAAATGAAGAGTAATAAATCCTGTCATATTTCAAGAACAAGAAAGACCTTGAGAGAAGTAGCAAGGTGGTGAAGGAAAAGATAGAGAAGGGAGTGGTCACACTGAAAAACACCAATGTGGGGAGAGATATATTACAGGGATTTTGGGGAACCTTACAATGGGTGTAATCTCAAAGAGATTTGAGAGAGAAGTGGGATTCCATGGATAGCATCTTTTTAAAAGACAAAGGGAACCAGAGTTCCTGGGGGGAAATAGAATCCAGAAAAAGTCCCAAAGAGGAGAATACATTAAAAAGAAAGAAAATTATCATGGTGAAGGCATATGATAGAACTGGATCATTAGATTGTGAGTTTCTTGAGAACAAGAATTGTTTTTTGTATTCCTATATTCACTGAGCACAGTATCTGGCACATAGTAGACACTTAATGATTACTGATTGAGTGATATAGGAAGGGACATAGGAAAACTAATATTGGATAATATTTCTATCCTTTTTCTTGTGTACAAATTGGATATACTTAGGAGCGAGTCACAGTAGAAAAAGTAGTTTGCAGCAAATCCTTTTAGGGAATAAAATTTAGAAATTCTTTAGAAAATGGAACTCAAAATTGATCTATTAGATGCTTTAATTCCAAGAATAATATAAAATTAAAGAAGGAATGAAAAAATAACAGGACTATCAATCAAAGAATAAAATTTTAAGATACAGAGAACTGAAAAAAAAAAAAGATGTAGAAAATCAAAAAGACCAAAAAGTTGAAAAGGAAAAGAAAAAAAGAGGATTTTAATTTTCTTTCTCAATGTGAGAAAAAAAGAGGAGAAGATTTAGATTAACAGATAAAATAAATATAGGAAAGAAAACAAGTTAAGTAAAACTTTGAAATAGGAAAAGGAGTGACAAATGGGAAGGGGAGGGATTTGAGGACACGAAGAGAGACTGTGGGACTGGAGTTATCTCAAAAGATATCAAGCAAAAATAGCTAAAAAGATATATTGCTTATAGAAAAGAACCAGTTCTCTTCCCCCAATTGAGAGAAAAAGCAATATTAAAGAGAAATAGAGGAAATATAAAACTAACTCTCAAAACTTAAAAATTTTTTTTTCAAAATAACACACAAAATTAGTTTTCAACATTCAACCTTGAACCTTATGTTCCAAATTTTTCTCCCTCTTTTCCCATTTCTCACCTCCCCTGGACAGCAAGTAATCCAATATATGTTAAACATGTGCAATTGTTATAAACATATTTCCACATTTATCATGTTGCACAAGGAAAATCAGATCAAAAGGGGAAAAATGAGAAAGAAAAAATAAGCAAACAAAAACAAAAAAGATAAAAATACTGTGCCATGATCCATATTGAGCCTTTATAGTCTTCTTCTGGATCCCAATGGTTCTTTCATTGCAAGTCTATTGAATTGCCTTGAATCATTTCATTGTTGAAAAGAGCCAAGTCTATCACTAACTCTAAAAATAGAAACATGAATGGATCAAATAATCTGATAAAATTAAAGCAACAAATTGACCAAGAAAATAAAATGTTACCATATGTTGCCATGAACAAAACAAAAATGAAGGGCTTGAACAAAATAGCCTACATAACAATTGAAATTTCTGTCATTTTAAGTTAATATCTGATAAAGCAAAAAGAAAATGTAAAAATGTAAATATAAATAAGGAGATGACATTATCTTCAGTGGATCATAGAAGATAAGTCAATATCAATATTTGACATATATTTTGCAAAAGGTATAGCAAAGAAAATTAGCTGAACTATTAGAAGAAATAGACTTCTCTGCAACTGTAACTCAAATGGAGTACTGGATCTCATAGTTATGACACTTTGATTTAAATCCATTCATTTAATTTCAATTCAGTCCAACACTAGGACCTGGAAATTGTGGAAATACCAAGCTTACATGCCATCTCTGGCCTGTGAGGTGCCATGTATATAAAAACATCCTGAAATTGCTCTTTTAGTTCTTTTCTTTTTTAGATATATAGTAGCCACATCCCATCATTTATTGTCAGAGAACTGACATAAAACACTCAAGAGTAAGGAGCTGATGCATTGGTCATGATTGGCAGGTTAATCCTGCCCAACAGGCTAACCAAGGCTATTCATTCTTTCCTTCTCCTATTATACTTCTAATCCCCTACTCCATTCCAGAGTAGATAAAGTGTCAGTACTGGAGTCAGGAAAACTTGGTTTCACCTAGTGACTGTGTAACTTTAGGCAAGACTGTGTAACTTTAGTGTCCCCGGAAAACTTCAGCAGAATGTTTCAGGGAAAGTGCCAGTGAGCATTAATACAGGATATGTATCAACCGGAGCATGTGCCATAATGGAATCACATCTAATCTTTCAGACTGACATAGCATATATTTGGCCTGATCACAGGAGGGTTTTGTGGTGGAAAAAACTTTATATGGAGTTAAAATTCATGGGTTCAAATCCTGTTTTGCTGATTTCTGATTGTAGATATTTGTATAATTCACCGAACTACTCAAAATATGGATTTTTGCATTTCAAAATTGAAGTAACTAATGCTTGCTTAATCACACAGCATAATTCTCATGAGAATTAAAGAAAATATCTGTAATGAACTTTGTAAACCATAAAGTGCTAAAGAAAGTCCAAGAATCATAGATCTAGAGCTGGAGGGGAACTGGGAGTCATTGGGTCTAATGGCTTTATTTTATTTGTGAATAACTGAAACCTTAGTTGGATCATATAGTCATTAGAAGAGTTTGGGTTTGAAAGCGATCCCCTGACTCCAAGTCTATGGAATCCTTTCCCAGGATTCTAAGCCATCTGACAATGTGCACTGCTCCTTCTCAGGAGACTTGTGATGGGAGCTGGTGTTCCCAAATGGCATTTTGCACTATGAAGTGCTATCATTATGGTTATGTGTAAGTTTAAAAGCTATACAAAGATATGATAATGATGTAGCTCTTTTCATTATTGCCTCCAAACTGGACCTCAACATAGAAAGTGGAATGAGTAGAATTCCATCTTGCCCAGTAGAGTCTACAAGTTTTGGGAGTGTAATATACTCAGACCCATTTTATTCCCACATGGGAACTTCTAGAAGACCTCATCACCCAAATAGAATCCTTGTGGCTTCCTCTCATGACAGAACTAAAAACTGGTCACTGATAACAATGATCAGAAGGTTGATTAAAGTGAGCTCTTTCTAGAATTCACATAACTTGTGTCCTTGCATAATACATCTTTCATCTGTGTGAGACCAGTTAGCAGGAATTAAATAATAACTGTAAAGGGGTTAAGTACACAGATAAGTTTAAAGAAAACATAAACCTGAACAGAAGTTTATACTAAGCTCAAGAGTCCATGAATGGTCACCAGGGTCCATGTCTCCCATAAACAAAAAAGTTCATTTCAGTCCAATTTAGGCAAGATTCCAGCTGTGCCACTCATTAGGTAGATGACCTTGTGTATATCCCTTCAGATCTCTATGCTCAAATTTCCAAATGTTTAAATTGCATGGGTTCAGATAGGGAGAAGTAATTACAGGATTACAAGGTTTCATTATTTGAGAACTAGGTCTTCTAGTCTAACTCTATCAGTAATCAGAAAAGGACATTGAAATCTAGATATAGAAAGGGGCTTGAACAAAGTCAGCACGGTAACAGAGATAGAGCTAAGATGATATTTCTTTTATTCTCAACTCAATTAACCACCATTTAGCTCAGTTTCTATGTCTGTAAAATGGAAATAATATCATCTATTTATTCAGGAAGTTATGAAAATTAAATGAGAATACTTATGAAATTTGAAGAACAGTGCCTGGGACATATAGAAAGATCATATAAATATTATTACATACATCAAGGGATTTGTGATGGTATCAATGAAGCAATTCCCTAACAATGGAAAAGATGGTGGGGAGGGCCCCAAGAGTACTGGGCCACTACTCAAAGAGATAGAAAGAGACAGGTCATGTTAATGCTATCTTCTCTCTCAAGAAGAATGTTCCTCAAAGTGGACAAAGAACTATTGTGAAGAAGTCAAATAAGGCTAATGTAACTTAGGAGATAAAAAGACAGCCCCTCACCTCTTTAATGTGAAGTCAAGACTGCAGGATCTTAGTGAAAATGCTATGTTGTAACCCACACTCAGTTCCCAAAGTCCTCTCTCTGCGTGTAAATATCTCTCTTCATTACAAAATCATTGGAACTGGCCTGAATCACCTCATTGTTGAAAAAAGCCAAGTCTGTCACATTTGATCATCACACAATTTTGTTGTTGCCATGTACAATGATTTTCTGGTTCTGCTCACTTCACTCAACATCAGTTCACGTAAATCTTTCCAGGCCTTTCTGAAATCATCCTGCTGATGTTTCTTATAGAATTTTTCTAGTTCCTTGCTACTATAACAAGGACTGCTACAAACATTTTTGCACATGTGGGTCCTTTTCCCTTTTTTATGATCTCTTTGGGATACAGACCCAGGAGAGATCAAAGGGTACGCGCAGTTTGGTAACTTTTTGAGCATAGTTCCAAACTGCTCTCCAGAATGGTTGGATCCATTCACAGTTCCACCAACAATGTATTAGTTTCCCAGTTTTCCCACATCCCTTCCAATAGTCATCATTATCTTTTCCCTATCACTTTGCCAATCTGAGAAGTGTGTAGTGGTATCTGAGTTGTCTTCATTTGCATTTCTCTGATCAATAGTGATTTAGAGAAGGAAGAGAAAAATTGGAAACAATAAACATAGACTTCTTTTTCTACTTTTGCTTCATAAGGTAAGAGAAATAATGGAGTGCAGCTTGAGAAGCAGGTAGAATAAAGTGAAGACTTGTGAAGGTTAAGGTAGATTTGGCCATGTCTGTAAGCAATCAAAAAGGAGCTAATGGATCAGGGGAAATAGATAGTTAGAGTAGAAGATAAATGGAGCAAAATCCCAGAAGAAAGGAAGAGATTGGAATCATGGGAACAAGTAGAAGAGTTAATATTTGCAGGAAAGGACACTTCTGATTATGGAACAGAAGGGACTAATGGGGAAGTGATTTGGAGGTAAAGTTGAGTTGAGTTGAGAATCTCATGATGAATTGCCCCAGTATTTTAGGAAAGCATTTGATCTGTTCAGCATCTGCTGAACTGAAAAGAGAAATGTATGAGGCTTGGGGAGAGCAGAGGTTTGGAATAATAATAGTATCCATCTCCCAGGACTTTAATGAGGATAGAATATGATAATGTTTGTAAAGCACTTGCTAAACAAATATATAAATAAAATATAAGTAAAATTTATAGAACCAATATATAAATTAATAACAATATATATATTTTCATAAAAATATAATATATAAATGAATGATAGCTTTCATATGAATGGTGCTAACTTCTCAATAAGCTGCATTATTCCCTTTAACTACTAGAGAGCACCAAAAGCCTGAATTTGAGGTTAGTATTTCTCACTTTCATGTTTGGTGCCCAAAATATTATCAATCCCTTCTCAAGCTACCATTTCCAGAGTCCTAATCTGTGTAATAAAGATTATAAAATTAAGAATATAGAAATTGTTGTAATTATCTTGACTTTGGCTTCTATTCCTTTGGAAAATTCACTCTATATCCATTGCTTACATATGAAGATTACTGCTGTTTGTAATGAAATGCAGAAAAACTCTCTAAAGGGGGGGGGGTAAAGGCAGACATTTAAATACCTATCTTTTCCCTCTTCTTTGCTTTTCTCTTTTTCTTCCCCTCTTCAAATTTGGGAAAGTGCTGGGAGAATTGAGGAAGGGAAAAGATTTTCACAATATCCTCCAGGAACAAAGAGATGAGAAGAATATGGAAAACCTCTTTGGCTCACCAGTCTGATCATTAAGTAGCATTCCAAATTGTTCTGCATTTTGGGGTCTTTGCATGGTGTGTGTGTGTGTGTGTGTGTGTGTGTGTGTGTGAGAGAGAGAGAGAGAGAGAGAGAGACAGAGAGAGAGACAGAGAGACAGAGAGAGACAGAGAGACAGAGAGAGAGAGAGCGAGTATGTGTATCCCTCCTTATCTTCCTTACTGACTCTGAATTTCTTTTCAAAATTTCATTCTGAGAGTTTTCTATTCCTCTTGGATTGAATGCACCTGTAAAATCCGAGTTGTTTTTCTTTCTTCAGTCTCAATGGAATATGTTTCCCCTTATCTCAGCTGTTTGTTAGCTTATAACCAGCTCTCTTCTCCTCTATCATAAATTCTAAGATGTCAACTCTCTATGGTCCTTTCATTTCCAACTGAGTAATCAGTTTATTTAGTGAGTATGAGGTCCAGACCATTGTAGTTTCTTTTCCACAACTCAATCTGTTGTATGAATGTTTGTAAATCTTTGCTAGAATAGTTACGACAGTTTGCTTGTATGACTTCTTACTACTCAACTACTTATGGCTATCTCTAATGTTTTTATTTCTCTAAACAGAAATGTACTTGGATTACAATAATTCTTAATTAATACAATTGTTTCTGGCAAGTTCACACCTCTAAAATTTAACAATCATAATGATAACAGAAATATTTATATGGTACATTAAGATGTACAAAGCATCTTACAAAAATTATTTTTTATTGATACTTAACCTGTGGAGCTACATAAGCTGAAAATGAGTAAAAGAGGGACATTCCAAGAAGATATTTCTGAAACAAATATCTTTGCTTTACTTGATTGTAAATAAACTTTCTAAAAACTAAATAAGGCTACTGGCTGATAATCTTCACCAAGAATACCAGTGGGAGGCTCGTAAGTAACAATATAATTTGACCCCAACCACTTAGATTATGCCCTTAGAATAACAAGAAGAAAAACATTCAACTGCCTTTTGGAGAATTAACCTACCAGCATTTGTAGGATTTGGAAAGGCAAGCCCTAGAGATGGTTGAATATTATTTTATATAAGCCTAACATCAACTACCAAAATTTGTAATAAAGTTAAATAATACCTTATCCAGGAATTCTTGTAATAGCTCAAGTCTTGATGCAACTTCAAAATAGTTAAATAGTTGGATAACACACAAACAGGAGGGATTCCTTCTGGCTCTCTTCTGTGAAAGGTTTAAGTAGTTTTGATGAGCATGGATCTCTCCTAAAAGTTATCTCGGTTGTTATTGTATTTCAAGGAATCTGACATAATTTGGAAGATGTATGCATTGGGCACACTATCTTGGGAATGAGCTTTTTTGGCAATATTCTGTGGCATTACTTCAAAAGATTTCTTTTCCTCAGCAAATAAACATTTATTAAATGCCAACAATGTGTAGGGAATTGTGGGAAGCATCAAAGATACAAAATAAAAACATGATCAGTGCCTCTAAGATCTTTCCATTATGATGGGCAATACTACCCTTAGACATGGACAGGAAGTTCCAATCACCTGGTTGTCCTGGATCATGTGGTTTGAGGATGATACCAAGATAGAGGAGGTATAGTAAGACCACTCATAATGGAGTACAGGAAGATGGAAAAATCTCTTCTTGTGAGAGAAACTCAGTTCAGCAGAGGTGGGTTTCTATTCCCTCTTCTGTCAAGATAAGCTGTTGGATTTTGAACTATCAAGTTTAATTTGCTTCCTCCTGCAGTCTCTAACTTACATCACAGAAGCTCATATAAGGGTATGTGGGAAGACAAAGTCTTCACATTGCTCCAGATCCTCACACAGGACTTATAGCATTTAGTAGTACTAGGACAAAGGACTGAGCCTGGGCATGAGAACACACACTGGAGCTTGGTCATGGGCCTACTGCCTACCATGATTTTCTGGTTGTCTCAGGAGCCCTCCATGTAGTCCAAGAGTGACTGCAATACCACCCTCTTCTGAGTAATCACTCTTAAAGTAGAGACTGAATCTGTAAGTTCATTGGTATAAAGAACTCCAAGGAAAGGAAATATCTTTTATCAATGTAATCCTGACTCTCCGCAATTTATAGATTTAGGGAGATAGCTGAGGAGTTCTGAGAACCTTTGACACTCTGTCTGAAGTCACACGACCTGAATATATCAGAGAGAGGAGCTAAACCCCATGTCCTCCTGATTCTAACCCTGCCTCTTATAATTTTTGCTGCTTTTAATTTGGTTTCTTGGTAGTGTTATTTCATTGTATACTTTATTTAAAATTGTATTACTAATCTTACATTTTGTTTCAATGTTTACTTTTGTACAATTATATTTCAGCTGTACAGAATGAGGATATCTTTCCCAAACTCTCTCTGTAATCTCCACCCTATGGGTATTTGGGTCACCTGTCCCCCAGACCTGGAATACCTTCCCTTTTTATCTCAAGCTTGTCAAAAGCTTTCCCCCCCTCAAGATTTGATGCAGGCTACATCTATCTCTGATTCTCCCAACTCTAAGTTCTCTTCTGCCTATTTTTTCTTGAGCTTTTTGCATCTCAAGCTTGTACTCATAAACTACTCAGCATTATACATATTGGTCTTATAATACCAGAGAAACTGAGGCAAGACAGAGATTGGTTTTTAATCTTTTAATGTGGAGAGTTTTAGGCTAGCAGACTGGATGGGACTCATGTCCAAATCATTCTAGTCCCAAAGTACTGAGACAGGGAACTTATATAGGGTTTCAGCTAACTAGGGTTTGCAAACAAAACACATAACCTGAGTATACAATCTTATAGGGGAAACAAAGGCAGATAAGGAGGAGCGAGGGCACTGGGTGGGAGAACAAGCCATAATTCCAGGAAAGGCTCATAAATTAATCTTGACAGAATAGGGATCAAGATAAGAAAGTTGAGGTCAGGAGACAGTGAGATGAGGATCAATATTCAAACAATACCAAACAGAGGGGGAATTATCCTAGCAAGGATCAAGATAATGCACCTGGATTTTACTCCAAGGTTTTTCTTGATTCAATTCTCCCATCCTAATGGCAAGGAAGGAGGTGTGTGGCCCTAATAATTTTTTTTTTATTCAGGACCTAACAGTGTCTATGTCATAACTTGTAAGCAATGTGAGGACAGTGATTTTATCTTCAACTTTGTAGTTAATAAGCCTATATAAAGAGTCTTTTATGTGTCAGGTACTGTCCTTGGTGCTGGAAATACTGATAACAAAAGTGAGACATCCCTATACTTAAGCAGCTCATAAATTCACTGGCAGAGTTAATGTATTCACAGATGAGTTATATTTTGTTGTATACACAATAAATACACAGTGTCTTGGAGTGGGACAATCAATTACAGGAATCAAGAAAGATCACTTGAATGAGGATGTTCTCTATCTGAGACTTGAAGGATCATATGGATTCAAGATATAAATATGGAGCAGTTAAATGGTATAGTGGATAAAGCACTGGCCCTGGAGGACCTGAATCCAAATCCAGCTTCAGACACTGTGTGTCCCTGGCAGTGTGACCCTGGGCAAGTCACTTAATCCCAATTGTTTCATCCCCTCCCCCCCAAGAAAACAAATTAAATCAAGATATAAAGGTAAGGAAGGAGACCATTCCAGACATGGAGAGCAGTCTTTGCAAAGAACCATAGAAAAGAGATGGGATGTTGTAAATGACATTGCAGTCTGAGAATATTGGTCGTTAGATATCGATATTGGTAGTACCCTCTTTATATTCTGAGCAATTAATTGATTTTTATATATTTGTTTCTTAGAATTTCTAATATATCCCATATTAGGTACTTAAAAATTCTGGGTGCTTTACCTAATTTTTTAGTAATTCACAAAAAACTGCCATTTCTTCAAACATGTTTTTAAATGTCCTAATCATTAATGTTATGACTGCAATCATAATACACTTAAATTTTAAAAATTCTTCCACCTAAAAGGACAGATTGATAGTTGCCATCAAAATGTGTGTACATGTGATTGTTCATCATATTATTTAGGACCGAGTCTTCTGATGTATAACATTATATTAGAGGCTGAATGGTTTGCGTGCAATTTGTATTTTAATTTTGTCTTTTCTCTTTTTGTGTAAATTTAAGCTGTTGTAAAAAATAGTGACAGTTCTGGTAATAATAGCTAACATCTGAATAGCACTTATTATATGTCAGGCACTAGGCTAAGTGCTTCATAATTGTTAACTATTTTGATCTGTAGAACAACTCTGGGAGGTAGGTGCTATTGTTATTCTAATTTTATGGAAGAGGAAACTGAGGCAAATTGAAGATAAGTGATTTGCTCAGGATTACTGATCTAATAAATATCTGAGGTGAAATTTGAACTGAGATCTTCTTGACTCCAGGCTCAATGCTCTATCCATTACTCCACAGTAGAAAAAACAAAGTACACTGTAATTTTTAATTTGACAATATTTTTCCAATTTTTTCAACAATTGAAATGTAAATTCCAATTCATCTCATTTGCTTAAATTATAATATGATGTGTATTGTATAGTTAATACAAAATCGACTTCAACAAAGAGTAATTATACCTCAAGATTAAAAAAAAAATGACACTTTGAAATGTAAAGGCAGAATCAACATTCCATCCCTTGTTTTGTTTATATGGTCAACACAACAAATAATATTCAATAGTTATAATTAAAGCACGAGTGCAAGATACAAAAATTTATCCATAAAATTACTTATTTCTTTGAAAGAAAACATTATTGAAACTGCATATGAAGGGATTTACACACACACACATACACACACACACACACACATACACACATACACACACACACACAGAGTGCATGATCCAATTCCAATATATAATAAAATTTTTATTCACTATGTTTTATTCTTGGACACATTTTGGCAAAAGGCATGACATATTTTATTTTTTTCTTAAAATGTGTATTAAGGAGGCTGGATGATGAATGTATTCTAATTTCAGGATCTGATGGTTTTGAAAACAATTTCTAAAAATGAAGCTATTGATCTTCATGGCATGTTGAAGGACTACATAGGATCAAGGTATGCCATCAGAGTGTAACCATTTTCCCTAAAATATCTGAGAAATGGTGAGAGCTGGGAATAACATGGAGGATAAATGGAAGGATTCATTCTTTCTCTCTGGCAATGGGGTCATGTTCCCTGAACAGAATTGCAGTTCAGCTGATGGCATGGACTAAAACAGGAATTTAAATGCAGAAAATTATTTCAGCTCCATGCTCTTTGGTGTTTTAAATCACAATGCTTCTTATGAAAAGGTTAATGTTCTAAGCTTATTATTTTGTAGCTTCATTGATAAATCAGAATATTTCACATGAGTCCATTAAATTTATAATACAGTTTTTGATGATTTTTTCTGGTTATACATGTACATTCTTTTAAAAAACACATTTCTTTATGAATCATGCTGGGGAAAAAAATCAGAACAAAAGGGAAAAACTATGAAGAAAAAAATAGAAGAAAGAAAAAAATAAACAGAGCATGTGTTGATTTACATTCAATTTCCATTTGTACCACATTTTTAACCAAATTGTGTATATAAACAGGATATATATATATATATATATATATATATACATACACATATACATACATATATATATGTAGTAGCTTTAGATATGTGTATATATATCTGTGTATATTTTCATAATTTAGGGGTGGTTTTAGTAATGGGGAAGCAAAAATGCAAAAAAAAATTTACAAAATCTAAGAGGTAAGGTACTAGTGAAAGGATAGGAGAGAGGGGGTATAGAGAGGGTACAGAGAAAGCCCCTGCAGAAAAAATTTGACCTGAGTCTTGAAGAAAGCCAGAAAAATGTAGAGCAAAGACAAGTTTGGAGAATGTTCCAGGCATGGGGTGAAGTTCATAAAAATATGTGAAATCTTGGTGTCTCTGCATCATGGAGTTTAAAAATAAGGATGAAAAGTAAGAAGTTGGGAAAGGTAGGAAGGGACTAGATTGTGAAGGTCCTTCAAATCCAAATAGAGAATTTTATTTTTGATCCTGAAGGTCATAGGCTGTCTCAGGGGAAATGAATAGAAAGAAAATTAACTGAATTATAGGAAAATATAAACTTCCCTGCAACTCTAATTCAGATGAGCTACTGGACTTCATACTTTTGGTACTTTGATTTCAATCCGTCAATTCATTTCAATTCAATCCAACACTAGCAAGTGGGAATTATGGAAATACCATGCTTACAGACTGTCTATGATTTATAGAGTGTAGTATATATAAAAATCACCCTCGAACTGATCAGTACTTTTCTCTTTCAGATTCATAACAGCATGTCTCATTATTTGCCATCAGAAAACTGCCATAAAATACTCAGCAGTAAGGAGCTGATGCATTGGTCATGATTGGCAGGATGCCAGGTATGCTAGCTGAAGTTGTCTATCCTTTTCTTCTTTTATACATCCAATTCCACACTCCATTCCTATGTGGGAGTACATAAAGTGTTAGTCCTAGAGTCAGGAAGACCTGGTTTCCTAACTGTCTGTAGGAGAAGTTATTTACCATTTTAATGTCTCCAGAAAAGTCTCCAGTGGAATGTTTCAGGGAAAGTGTCAATGTACATTAGGAGAGGATGTGTATCGTAGGAGCATGTGCTGTAGTGGAATCACAATTAATCTTTCAGACTGTCATTGCACAAAATTAGCATGAAGCTTTATGTGGAGTTAAAAGGCAGGAGTACAAATCCTGCTTTGCCACGTCCAGTTTTTACATTTGTCTAAGTCATTGAATCATTCAGGACCTGGGTTTTTGCATTTGAACAATGAAGTGAGTGATGATTGCCCTAAATCATCTCATAGAATTCTCATGAGAATTAAGAAAAACAAAGTCTGCAAAGAGCTTGATAAACCATAAAGTACAAAAGAGAGTCAAAGGATTATAGATCTAGAGCTGGAGGAAAACTTGGAAGTTATTGAGTCTAATGGCTTCATTTGACATGTGAGAAACTGAAGCCATCGTTGGGCCAAGGCCACATAAATAGTAATCAGCAGAACTTGGATTTGAAATCAGATCTCCTGACTCTTAAGTTAGGTCCCTCCTAGGATCCCAAGCTACCTCGTTTATGTCTACTGCTGCCCTCACAGGAGACTTGTGATGATCAAAGGAGCTGGTGCACCCAAATTGTATTTTATACTATCAAGTGCTATCATTATGGCTAGGAGTGACTTCAAAGCCATACAAAGATCTGATAATGATGTAGCTTTTCTCATTATTGCCTCCAAACTGAACCTCAGCGCAGAAATTGGAATGAAATAAAATTGTCCAGAATGCTTTGCAAAATTAGGGTGTGTAATGTCCCCAGTGCCATTTTATCCACAAATGGGAACCCCTGGAAGATTTCATTACCCAAATGGAAACCTTTCCTACCGTCCACTATGTTCATGAACATGTGTCTCTTTGATAATAATGATTAGAAGATTGAATCAAAGTGGGTTCTCTCCAGAATTCACATGACTTTTGTCTTGCACCATACATCTTCCATCTGTATGAAACCTATTAGCAATAATTAAATAATATTTATTTATTGTGCTGCATTAGGTACACAGATAAGTTTTAAAGAAATTGAAATTTATACTTGCTCAGAAGTTCAGGCCAAGTTCAAAAGGGTTCAGGAACAGTCACCAGAGTCCATGTCTTATAAACAAAGAAAGAAGTTCATTTCCGTTCATAGTTCAGTAGGATTCCAGCTTTGCCTGCCGCTCATTGAGTAATTGGCTTTCAGATCTTTGTGCCCAAATTTCCAAATCTTTAAACTGAGTGGGAGGAGTATGTGTTAGGATGAAGGACACAAAAGTTTAGGGATGGTAACAGTGGATAGAGCCAGGATGACATTCCTGTTATTATTCTCAAGTCACGTAATCACCATTTAGTTCAGTTTCCACATTTGTAAAGAGGTAATATTAGCACCTAATTATTCAAGTTGTTGTGAATCTTAAATTAGATAATGCTTATTAAGCTTTTAGCCCAGAATCTGGGACCTAGAAAGTGTCATGTAAATGTTATTGTTATTAAGAGTTCTGTGATTGTATCAATGATAGAACTCTCACCTACAGTGGAAAAGATAAATAAGTCATACCTTTGCAGGATAGGCACTTGTCTCCCTGATCACAATGATAATGATCATCTGAAGGGTGATTCAAAGTGAGCTCCCTCCCTTCCATCTGTGTGAAACCACTTAGTAGGAATTAAATAACAGCACTGTCACGAATTTAAAGCTGATCAGAAGTTAGTGCCAAGTTCAGAAGAGTCCATGAGATATCACCAGATCCATGTCTCTTATAAACATGGAAAGAAGTTCATCTTGGTTTGAGTTCATAGTTCAGGTAGAATTTAAACTCAGCTTGCTGGTCATTGGGTATGTGACCTTGTATCAGTACCTTCAGATCTTTGAATTCTTTGAAATGGTAGGAGGGAGGATTTGTTAAGGACGGAGATGGGGAATGACAGGGTCAGTAGGGTTTATCATTTAAGAACATGGTCTTCTAGTCCTACACTCTCAAGTAATCAAGGAAGGAAACCAAGATCTAGGGATAGGAAGGGATTTGACCAAGGTCAGAATGGTAACAGGAGGTAGAGCCAGGATGGCATTTCTGCTATTATTCTTAAGTCACTTAATCACCATTTAGCTCAGTTTCCACATCTATAAAATGGGAGTAATAACAGCACCTACTTATTTGGGTGGTTGTGAGAATTAAGTGAGATAATGTCTATAAAGCTTTTAGCACAGTGCCTGAACATTGTGTCTGTCATATAAATGTTACCATAATTATTATTTGTCTGTTTTTGTATTTTGCTGAGGTAATTAGGGTTAAATGACTTACCTAAGGTCACATAGCTAAGACGTACCTGAGGCTGGATTTGTATTCAGGTTCTCTTGACTTCAGGACCAGTGCTCTATCTACTGCACCATCTAGCTGCCTCAAAACTTTGTTCATTTCTTGGTGAGGGTACTGGGGCTAAAGGACTTATCTAAGGTCACCTAGCTGGGAAGTGTTAAGTATCTGAGGTCAGATTTGAACTCGGGTCCTCCTAACTCGAGCACAATATTCTATCCACTGTGCCATCTAGCTGCCCTTGCTATCGTCATTATTAACACATGCATCAAGGATTCTGTGATTATATCAATGAGCAAAATCTCTCCAGCAATGAAAAAGGTAAACCAGTTATATTTTTACAGGATAGACAACTCTTGTGTAATTACTCCTAAAAATCCTCCACAAGAGCATAATACAAGGTTATGCTGTTAAATGTTTAACAGCAAACTTTTCAGAAAAAATATATTTGTCACTCTTTTAGATTAAACCCACACTATTAAAATTTTCTCCCTTACCTTTTAAAGCCTAAAGGTAAAATGATAAATCAAGCCGTGATTTGTGGAATTTGTCAGATGTACAAGGTGTCAATGGTTATATTTAGAATTAGAACAATTAGTTCTCTTGAGATGAATTGAGTTGACTTTAGAATACTCTGAGCAGGAATCTTCGTTCTTTATCTTTTTATTTTTCTGAAATTCTCAAAATTTCCTATTTCAACAGAGCAAGAGGCTCTAGTAGAATAGCACCTTTAGACAAACTTCGCAGCTGATAGGCTTTCTATGAATTGGAAGAAAACATGATAAATGAATAGTGACTAGCTGAGATCTTACACAAATGCATACGGTCCTTTTTGATGTGTTCTCCATGTGCTGATCATTGATGGCACATTATGGAACTTTGGAACTTTAATGATCACAAGTTAAACATGGGGCAATGTTGTGATACAGGAACCACCTGCCAGTGGCTGCTGGAGGTCTAACTCAGACCGGTAGAATGGATCTCTTCACATGAGAGGAGGAGGATGATTCAAGGAGACTAAGAGGCAGTTGTGTTATCTGACCTCTCCCCTCTTCCCTCTTGCCTCCAGTTTATTTCATTCCCAATCCACAAGAACACCTGTGTCAAAGGCTGCTTTGCAAGTCCTTCAAGTATTATGATCTACAGTTGCAGAGGCTCTCAGAGAATTGACCTGCCCCTTAGGCATGGTCCTTAACAGGGCAATGCATACATTCTAAGGAGATACTCAGAGTCTTGTACCCGACATGAAAGCAGGAGTCATTAGAAACAGAGAAATGTGTTCTATATCAATCTAAGGGGGGAGATTGTAAAGAATGATAATATCTATCATCACAGTCTCAATCTAAGATTTGTGGTTATTCTCCAAGTTAGAATGGGGCAGGTAATCCACAGAGATCACTGGGAGAAGTGGGCTCATGCTCCGCTTCAAATGTCATTAATAGATGAGTAGCAAGGATGATTGGATGATGAGTATTATCAGGGACTGATACTAGCTTAGAAAAGGCAAAATCTGAAAAATCATGGGATGGAAGACTAAAGCTCAGAAGACATTTGGCAATGTAGAAATGTTGGGGACACCAAAGGTGGATCAAGAAGAATAAGAAAGGGCTTTGTTCTTTTGTGTAGAACATTCTTCAAGGTGGGAGAAGAAAGAACAATCATGGTTAAGAAATCATTTAAACTCCATGTAGTTTAGGACATAAGAAGACAGCCCCTTTGATGTGAGGTCAAGTCTGCAGCATCTTGGTATCTGGACTCTATAAGCAAGCTGAATTTGGATAGTTGCTCTTTCCTCAGCTCAAAATAGGCCAACTGAGATTTTATTGTTAACAGTTCCTGACTCTTCCCTACCCCAATTTTCCCTATTCAATTTAGAGTCAGGAACAGATTCCAAAGCAACAAATCTGCCTATATTTCTTTAATCACCTCTTGTTTGCTTGGTTAATAGAAAACTAATTCTGTTTGTCTAAAAGAACTATCAAATTATTGGCTGGGCATCCCCACCCCTTGGTTTTTTTTTTTTTTTTTTTGCTAAGGTTATAAAAGACTGACATCTGACCCAGTACCTCTGAGAGCTGTAGGACCATCTTTCAGCACGATGGATCTTTGGGGACTCAACACTACTGCCCTCCTGGCTTGTGTCCTTTTCTTGATCTTTTTTTTCCTGTGGAACCAAGGATTCAAAAGGGAGAAGCTCCCACCAGGTCCTATTCCTCTTCCCTTTCTTGGCAATATCATGCAATTGGATTTAAAGAACATCACTGCATCATTCTCACAGGTAAAAGGACTGGATCTGGGGTTTGGATCCTAGATGATTGGGTTGTGAGTGGAGATATAAGAGCTTCAGATGAATAATTGAATCAGGGCTCATGGTGATGCTCAGAGGGTTAATTAAGGGTTCTATGAATTATATCTCAATTGACAGTGATGTTAGACATGCATTAATTGCAGTAGCAAAAGAAATTCAACAAGACTAAATGTTTATAGCATGTCTAACACATCATAATAGGCTTTGGGGATACAAAGGCAAAAATAAATCATTCAATTAATGAGAAATTCTTTAATATCTACTATGTGCCAGGCACAGAAGAAAAACCTATAGTGAATAAAACAATCTCTCTTTGAAAGGAAATTGTTCTTGTCCTTCAAGAGCTTATGTTTTACTAGAGGGATTCAACAATTTCATAGATTAGGAAGTGGAAGGTAATTAGAGGGTAGAGAAACACTTGTAATTGGGGAATCCCAAACAAGTTTCAAATAGATGAGAACACCTGAGTTGGACATAAGAGGAAATAACAGATTCGGATTGGAAGAGAGGATGGGAATGAATTTGAGGCATGGGAGACAGTCAAGGACAAGGAATTGGGCAATAATATAATAATATTAGCAGTGCAGTTGGACAAGAAGGTGAAGGTTGTGATATAATATAAACTAAATCTGGACAGTTAGGTTGGATTTAGCTATAGAGACATTTTAGTACCAAGTGAGGGAGGCAGTAGGGAACCCCTGCATACTTTTGAGTAGAGGAATGAAGTGGTCAGAGCTGTGTCACAGGGATATTGAGTTGTTAGATGTGCCGATTTTTCATTGCAAAGAAGCAGGAGATTGAATTTGGAGGTCATTGAAAGAATGGATAAAATAGAATTTATTACGTACCTACTATATGCTCAATATTTTGGCAATAACAGAGTAAGAGCTTTCAGCAACATGTCAGTTGGAAACGCATTTGTGGTTTTGGGGACAAATTAGCAAAACAGATGTTAATGGAGCACATTTAATATCAATTCCACTGATAACAGTGCCCTGGATTTTGATAATTTAATTTTTCTTTTTTACTATTCAGTAGCTAAGGCTTCAGCACTTAACAAAGAAGTTAGCAAGAGGTTCCTGATAGCATTGATGTTGAGGGAGGCTGGTACTGAAGTAGGAGCAGTGGTCGGAAGGGCTGGGTTGCCAATCCCAGGAATCTTAAGCTTATTTACCTGCTAGAATCAATTGTTTAGTATTTAGTAATGGTGGTGGTGTGGAAGGTGGGTACTTTCTCCACAATGATTGCTACTCATTTTAAAGATAACTGTTTGAACTGGACTGAAAATAGATTCAATGGTCTTGGAAGAGGAGTCATTGTCATGAAAGGCTCTTGAGTAACAGTTCTGGACTGTCTCTTTTATTTTCCAAGGGAAATTGGTGGCAGTTTGATTTGCCTGTCACATTTTATTGTTTTCTCCACTCAGGATGACTTATTAAGTTAACTAGTTTGGGTGCCTTTCTCATAAGTCTATTACACTATTCTATTACACTACTCTAAGTAAAGAGAGAGGGTGAGAGTCTTAATTGGGCCAGTAATCATCTGAGGAGGTAAGATGGAATAGAAGTGGGAGACATGAAAATATAATCTACTAGGCCTGACCATAGCTAATTGTTAGTACATATAACACATAAATAATAATGAAAAATAAAATATACATTCATGGCTGTAAATCAGTATTGATGGAGGTGTGTTCAAGAAATCCATACGAGGAAGCAAAAATGGCAGAGTAAAGGCAGGATTTCACCCAAATTCTCTCCTGAACTCACCCAAATATCTTAAAATAATGACTAAACAAATTATAGAGCATCAGAACATGCAAAATATAGTGTGAAGTAAATTTCCAGCTGAAGAGATTTTAAAAAGTCAGCAGGAAAGGTCTCTTTCTCCAGGGTGGGAGTGGAGTGCTTGCCCAGCATAGGATCGGTCAGCACAGCCCTGGCTCCAGAAAATCATCAATAGTCCTCAGGGTGATTAGTGGCAGCAGAGGTGGTTTCCAGCTCTCTCAGCCCACAGACACCAATGATGACATAGAAGGTCATCAGGAAATATTTATTGCACTTGGATGAGAGAGTAGCACAGTCTTGTGCAGGAAGAATCAGCATACCACTGCCCCCAGCAAACTGGGAGAAGGTCTTGGAGCCTTTGAATCAGTAATACATTTACAGCCCACAGATGGGAAGGGGGTTGAATAGCTGATCAGAAGGAGATTACAAGAATTTCTTTGCTAGCACTGAGGTAAGACTCTGTTGCTTAGCCCATACTCACACCCAGGATCCAGTACTGGTTCATAATGCCATGTCAAAGAGCAACATTAGTAAAATAGAGTTTATGGTCACAGTGGATTAGGGACACTCCTCACAATTCCAGGGCAGAAAAGAATGATTGTGGTTGCTCACAGATGAGAGCACAGGCAGAATAATAATTAAAAAAAAAACATTTCTCCTTAGGCCATTCCACTTTGGAAGAACTTAAAGCTTACAGGTCCTTAGAAGGATTTCTGAAAATAGGTGCACAAAATCTGCTGAAGTTTGGGATGTTGAACCCTCCAACAAAGTCAAGTGGTAGGCTGGAAAAATGAGCAAACAACAGAAAAAGATTCTGTCCATAAAAAATTCCTACGATGACATGGAAGATCAATACTCACATTCAGAAAGAAACAAAGCCAAAGATTTCTATTTACAAAATCTCCAAGAAAAGTAAGAATTTGCCTTGGGCCATAGAAGAGCTCAAAAAGAATTTTGAAAATCAAATTAAGAGAGGTAGAGGAAAAATTGGAAAGAAAAACAAGAAAAGCCAATAAAGAGAAAGATGTCTTAAAAGGCACAATTGGCCAAATGAAAAAGAAGGTATAAAAACGGACTGAGGAAAATAATTCTTTTAAAATTAGAATTGAGCAAATGAAAACTAATGGCTTTATGGAAAATCAAGAAAGAAGAAAACAAAACTAAAAGAAAGAAAAATAGAGAACAATGTGAAATATCTCACTGGAAAAACAACTGACCTCAAAAAAAGATTCAGGAGATATAATTTAAAAATTATTGGACTACCTGAAAACCATGATTAAAAAAAGCCTAGACATTATCTTTCAAAAAATTTATCCAAGAAAGCTGTCCTGATATTCTAGAACCAGAGGGTAAAATAGAAGTTGAAAGAACCCACTAATCACCTCCTGAAAAAGTGGGAAAAATTTTCCCAAAATGAAAACTCCCAGGAATAGTATAACCAAATTCTGGAATTCCTAGTTCAAAGAGAAAATATTGGAGCATCCAGAAAGTTCCAATTCAAGTATGGAGGAATCACAGACAGGACAACATAAGACATAGCAGTTTCTATTTGTGTTGAAAGTATTTTGTAATTGTGTTCATATAGTTTCTGACTTTGCCTCAGCAGGTAGACTCCCAAATATTTTATATTGTCTACAGTTATTTTAAATTGGATTTATCTTTCTATCTCTTGCTGGTGGGCTTTGTTGGCAATATATAGAAATGTGTATGTTTTATATGGGTTTATTTTATATCCTGCAACTTTGCTAAAGTTTTTAATTACTTCAAGTAATTTTATAGTTGATCCTCTAAGATTCTTTAAATATACCATGTTATCATTTGCAAAGAATGATAGTTTTGTTTCCTTATTGCCTACTCTAATTCCTTCAATTTCTTTTTTCCCCCTTATTGGTAAAGCTAACATTTCTAGTACAATATAGTAATGGTGATAATAGGTGATAATAGGATCTTACTGAGAATGCTTTTAGCTTCTCCCCATTACATATGCTTCCTAAGGGTTTTAGATAGATGCTACTTATCATTTTTAGGAAAACTTCATATATTCCTGTATTTTGTCAAATAATTCTTTGCATCTATTGAGATAATCATATGATTTTCTGTTAATTTTTTTCTTGATATGATGATAATCATACTAATTATTTTCCTGATATTGAACCATCTCTGAATTCTGGGTGGAAATCCCACTTAATCATAGCATAATAGACTGGTAATAAATTGCTATAATCTCATTGCTAATATTTTATTTAAGATTTTTGCATCAATATTCATTAGGGAACTGCTCTATATTTTTCTTTATCTGTTTTGGTTTTTCCTCATTTAGGTATCAGCTCCATATCTGTGTCACAAAAAAAAATTGACAAGACTTTTCCAGCTGTTTTTTTTTTTTTTCAAATAGTTTACATAGTATTGGAAGTGATTGTTTTTTGAATATTTAGTAGAATTCACTTGTAAATACATCTGGCACTGGAGATTTTTTCTTAGAGAGTTCATTGATAGCTTGTTCAATTTCATTTTTCCAAAATGGGGTTATTTAAGTATTTTATTTATTATTCTTTTAATCTGGACCATTCATGTTTTTGTAAATATTCATACATTTCATTTAGACTATCAGATTTATTAACACTAACTTGGGCAAAATAGCTCCTGATTATTGCTTTAATTTCTTTCTTCTTGGTGATAAGTTCACCCTTTTCATTTTTGATATAGGTATTTTTTTTCTTTCCTTTTAAATAAATCAAATTAACCAAAGGTCCATCTATACCTTAGATATAAGGTATCAAACTCTTAATTTTATTTATTAATTCAATAATTTTCTTACTTTCAATTTTATTAATCTCTCCTTTGATTTTCAGAATTTCTAATTTGATATTTAATTAGAGGTTTTAATTTGTTCCTTTTCTAGCTTTTAAAGTTACATCCCCAATTCATTGATCCTCCTCTTTTTCTACTTTATTCATGTAAGCATCTAAAGATGCAAAATTTTCTCTAAGAATTGTTTTGGCTGCATTCTATAAGTTTTGGTACATTGTCTTTTTATTACCATTCTCTTGCATGAAATTATCAATTGTTTCTATGATTTGTTATTTGACTCATCCATTTTTTAGGATTAGATTTAGTTTCCAATGAATTTTTGGTCTATTTTTCCATGGCCCTTTATTATAAGTAATTTTTATTGCATCATTATCTGAAAAGGAAACATTTAATATTTCTGTCTGTCAGCATTTGATTGTAAGGTTTTTATGCTCAAACATATGGTCAGTTTTTTCCTTAAATCATCTACCAATATCAACCTCAGGACCTTTTTACAATCTCTTTACATTAGACAGGTATTCATAAAGCATAATTTAACTGAGAAAATACTGTGCCATATAATTACAGAAGTTCTCAAGTTGCAAACTAAATAAGAGCATTACTTTGTTGTTCAATGGCTTATGTCTTTGAATACTTAGAATTCATTAACTATATATAGTGTCATGCACACATAGGTATGCATATGTACACATGCATCTGACATATTATGAAGCAGTTGTGGGGATAAATTCCAACTTTCTAAAGTTTTATCCTGAACTTCATTCTATTTTTAACATTCTTTTCACAGCTGGCTGAAAAATATGGCCCTATCTATACTATTTATATTGGAACTCTGCGTGTTGTAGTGCTACATGGATATAGCATTACTAAAGAAGCTCTACTTGATCAAGGAGAGATTTTTATGGAGAGAGGAAATATACCAATATTTGAAGAGATATCCAAAGGAAACGGTAATTTTTATTTAATCGAAAGTCACAGAAAAGAAGATGTATGACAGATCATATCCGGTAGAATATACATCTCTAAAGTAAAGTTAGTGGTCTTATTTTTATTGTTTTATTCCCAGTATGTAGGACAAGGTCTTCATATGGATGGTTTCTGATACCTCCTATTCTGCATTGCATTTTGGTTTGAATTGAATAAAATTAAACTTGGATCAATGAACAGCATCTTGTACACAATGGAAATGACTTCTACCATCTCCATTCTTAGAATGACCACTGTCCTGTTCTTTTTCTTTGTCTAGGAGTTGTTTTCAGTCATGGAGAGAGGTGGAAACAAATCCGGAGATTTTCCCTTATGACACTAAGGAACTTTGGGATGGGGAAAAGAAGCATTGAAGAGAGAGTTCAAGAAGAAGCTCAATGCCTAGTGGAGGAGCTAAGGAAAACAAAGGGTTGGTTTTCAGTTCTTTCATCCTGGTCATGTGGGAGCCAATTGCTTATCCATCCCTAGTGCTAAATGCTTCTTGCTTTGGGTACCCTTCTAAAAATCTCTGTTTTCATCCACTCAAAGGTTATCACTCTGCAAGATTAAAGAACTCCCTTCTTTTTTCTTATATTTAGGTATTATAAGCTTTTCTAGCCTCCTCTAAAACAATAAAAAAAATTTCCAGGAGAATAATAATCACTAGCCTGAAAGGAAATAAGGACCATATCTAGGTGTGAGTGGAAAAGATACCCAGATACTACCTGATTGGAAACATTTCTATTCAAGGTGCTCTTTTCCTCCTTTGGTAACTTTTTTTTTCTTTTTTGCTATCTTTTTTTCCATGTTAGGTCAGCCTACTGATCCCACATTCATCCTTGGCTGTGCCCCCTGCAATGTGATCTGCTCTATCCTCTTCCGTGATCGATTCAAGTACAATGATGAGAAATTTCTATATCTGATGAACTTATTAAATGAAAATTTTCATCTGTTTAACAAACCATGGGCACAGGTAAAAACAGAGCCATCTTCTTATTCAATTGTTGTCTGCTGAGTTTTAACAACATAACGGGTGTACCATAGGCTCTCATCTCTTAGCAAGGTCCCCATCATCCATGAGCATACATACATTCACATTCATATACTATGCACTCAAGGACGTTAACATCATGTGATATCTTTGGTTCTCAAGGAAGATTGTAGGTAGATATTCTGTTCCTAGTAGACATCTGATCTAGTTCTAGGTCATACAAAAGTTCAAGTTAAAGCAAGAAAAATCTGGTTGGACCCTGGGATATCCCAAATTAGATAATGTTCATAGATGTTGTCAAGTAAAGGAGTTAACAGCAAAGAACCTTCCCGGGCCATTCTGGAGAGAGTAGGAAGGACATCTGGTCAAGGTAAGGAGGAAAGTCATTTAGGCCACCATCCTTCACTGATTCCAAGAGTGCTCTGGCCTAGCTTCTACAAGCTAGGGACATGTGTCTTTTCTTATGGTCAAGGCTCTCATTCATTGAAATCAGAACTAAGGATCCTCATCCAGTCAAAAAATACTTATAGTCTGGAATATATACTTTAATCGAATCCTTCTCTGGTAGAATTTAAGCATTTTTGAAGACAAGGACTGCTTTATTGTTGTCTATATCACCATAACCTAGCACAGAACTTGGTTTCTAGAGAACATTGAATAAATGCTTGAGTATTTCATTAACTTAATGTGAATTGAATTGAATTAGATACTTTGTCTTGACTATTCTAAATATAGTTTTCCCTTACCTTGAATATCAGCTTCTTTTGAACAAGAACATAATATTCTGCTTGTAGTATAATATTCTGTAGCATAGCACTGGACACATTAGTTTTGAGATATTTGCCAATTTAGGGGCAATTTGAAAGGATTCATGAAACTCTTGGGATTTGTACAAAATAGTTCCTTATTCCTAAGTGCTCAGGGGGGCTATCCCTTTGACTGCTCCTTGTATTAAAGGATCACAAGATAGTAGGATTTAGAGACAGAAAGGGATTTAATGAATAGAGGACTAGAATTGAAGTCAGGAGGAATGAGTTTAAAATCGACAGCGAACAGTTAAGCATTGTATGGTCCTTGTAAAGTCTTTTCACCTCTCTCATCCTCAGTTTCTTATCTGTAAAATGGGGATAATAGTACCACCTACCTCCTGAAGTCGTTGACTTTAATGAGCTAAGATATGTAGACACTAATTTTTATTGTTGTTCTGATTATTAGAGAGGATAGAGAGGAAGAAACTGAGGTACAAAGCGATGCCATGATTTACCCAAGTTGACCTTAATATGTCACAAGGCATGCATATTGACCCAGATCTCTGACTCCAAATCCATTGATCTCCCCACTTAATCATTTCAGTAAAAGACACATTAATCTTAGGAAGATGAATTTTTAACATCTCTAAGTCCTTTTCAGCACCAAGATTAGGGAAAGCCTTCTCAGTCTTGGCAAGGGGAATGAGTGGTTACAGTTTCATGAAGTGATTATCTTAGTTTTCTTCTTCAATTTTTATAGGAACCAGAGCCTACTATCCTTCTCTTCACTCAGCCTCCTTTTCCTTTTTATCTGATAACTATCATTGCCAGGTGGAGGTTAGAAATATCTTGGTTGGGGTATAGAGATAAACAAACTTGGATTTCTCAAGTTGTAGAAAACAATATCTAATATGTCTGTCATTCCAAACCCTCCAAATATTGCATCATCTTAACTTTTCTGCTTGATCCACATACTACTCTTTTTCATGTACTTTGTGACCAATTTATGCTGAACTATCTTCTGTCCCATAGTCAAACCCTGCTCTTCTTTGGCATTGTGGTTTTGTTTACCCTTTCCCCTATTCCTTGAGTATTTTTCAGGTTCTCTCTATCTGTTGAATTTCTACCTACCCATTAAAGTCTAACTCAAATGTCACTTACTTCATTAAGCCTGCAATTCTTGTTGCCTGCAATTAGCAATAATCTTGTGCTCCAAGATCTCCCATTGGATTCTATATGCATCATTCTGTTGCTCCAATCATGTATTATTTGTTTAAGTGCTCTCTATGTTTATCTTATTCCTCTTCTAAAATATGAAGTTCATGTCACAAGGATTGTATCTTTTAGAAACTTTGTCAATATCTAACATTCTGCTCTACATTATTACTACTCTAATGTATTCATGTAATTGATCAACACAACTTATTTAGGTCTAACATATGGTGAGAAAGCTCATTTTACTGATTCCTTTCCCCTCTCATACACACAAAATATTAAGAATATGCCCTAGCTTCTCTTGCAAGTCTTTCCACAGTGTTAAAAGCTTCTAGATCCTTTGACAATTCAGAATCATGTCCATGCTAGACTAGGTACAACAGGAAAACTTCAGGAGAGAAATTTATCAATTACAGCTTAACCCCAAACTGGCTTTTCAGGTAGTAACTTCAGCAAAGTTACTAGATGTAAAATAAATTCATATAACTCATCAGTATTTCTGTATGTTTGTGACAAAACTAAACAGGAAAATATAGAAAAAGAAATTTCATCAAAAAGTATGAAATATTACTATCATTTAGCAAAGATGATAAAAGGATAAAATGATAAATATTGGTGGTTGCAGAAAAAGGTGCTACATTAATATGGAGTCATTCTAGAAAGTCATTTGGAAGTGTGCCTTAAAAGCCACTAAATTGTATGCTCTTGGTATTAAACCTTAAACATATCAGAAAAAATAAAAGATTCATATTTATAAAAAATATTTATAGTAACTTTTTTGTCATGGTAACTGGAAAATGAAGGGATGCAAATCGATTTGGAAATGATTGCAAAATTGTTATATTAATTTAATGGAATTCTATTTTATGAAAGAAATGGATTCAGAGAAGCCTAGGAAGAAATGTATAAATTTATGCAGGGTGAAATGAGCAAAAAAAGAGCAAAAAAGATCATTTTATTCTATGGCAACAATGTTGTAAAACAAGCAAACAAAAAAAACTTTAAAAGACAATGACTCTTATCAATGTTGTGACCAATACTGATTACAGAGGACCCATGATGAAATATGCTATCCTTTTCCTGATAAAGAAGTGACAAATTGAATATGCAGAATGAGACATAGATTTATGGGTAAAGATAATGTGGGGATTTTATTTTCCTGAAATATTCATATTTGTTATAGCAATTTTTAAAAAAAATTAAATTTAAGAGCCATAGAGAGAGAAGATATTTATTAAGTGAAAAAGAAAAGCAAAGAAGTAAATTTTATACTTTCTGCTCTAAAGAGAATCTTTTTCTTCCTCTTAATTCAAATGCTGGGCTTTCCCTGATGGGCAGATCTTTTCTTTTTCTAAAGTCTCTGATTAATTGTTTCTTCCTCCCCACCCCCAATCCTTATCACCATCCATAGTAGAACTTGGCAGCACTGTACTATGCCAATATCCCATCTCTGAAGGAGAAAGAAGTATTGTCTTCTAGTCAGGTTTCTTTTTCTGAAAGCAGGTTTATTTTGTGGCTGTAAATAATTAGAAACTAAGGGACTATTCAGCAGTTGGGGGGTTAGTTAAACAAATTATGGTATATGAATGTAATGAAATTTTACTATGTTGTAAAAAATCAGACCTAGAAAGACTATATAAATAGATTCCAAGCAAAGTAAGCAGCTAGGTGGCAAAGTGGTGAGAGTGCTATCCACTCTAAAGTGGATAGGGTGTAACAGTCTAAAGTCCTGAGTTTAAATTTGGCTTGAGACACTTACTAGCTATGTGACTTTGGACAAGTCACTTAATTCTGACTCTGTAAAATGGGCTGGAGAAGTAAATAACAAACCTCTCCAGTATCTTTGCCTAGAAAATACCAGATGAATCACAAAAAGTCAGACATGATTGAAATAACTGAAGAACAACAACAGTGAGCAGAATCAATTCCTAAAATAACAAAAACACTGGAAGAACAAACACCATGCAAGACTAAAGAAATCTGTCATTGCAAGGACCCACAATGATTCCAGAGGAAGCACAATGAATCATCCTTCCTACCTCAGGATAGAGAAGGGAAATATTCAAGATGTAGAATGTGATATGCATTCCTGGCTGTTGCCAAGGTGGGGATTTGTTTTGCTTGATTATTTATATTTGTTTCAAGGATTTTGTCCTTTTTCCTCCCCTAATGTATAGTGAAGAGGAGAGTGAAAATACATTTTATTAATGGAAAGTTTAGTTAAATTTAAAAATAAATCCAGTGCTTTTGAATAAAATATAAGAGCTTAAAATCAGAAATTTAGTTGTTTCTTCATGGCAGTAAATTCACAAGTATTTGTTTGGTCTGGGATTTGGGGGTGTAGCTCTACAACTTTTTACCAGCGTTTAGAAGATACCTTCCTGGAGACCATAACATAATTTTAAAAATACTGATGAAATGAAACGTTTCATTTTGGAAAGAGTAAAAGAACATCAAAAGACACTGGACCTCAATAACCCTCAAGACTACATTGACTGCTACCTTTCTAAAATGCACCAGGTAAGATCCATGGGGTAAGCACCTTGTATATTGAGTAAAGCTGATATTCCAGGGATTCTTAGAGTTTACTCTTTTGGTGATATCAGAGAGAGTCTGTGATGTCTGGGTTAGCACCCTGGATGCCTTAGAATCAACTGGAGTCAGGATAAGCAAAAGTCCTTGGTCTTTATTCTTGGTTTTTATGGGGAGAAGTGAAAGGGATGGACACAAGCTCTTCACAACCTCCCTTCTCTTCATCTACCCCAAAGTGACTCTGGCTTGTCTTACTTCCACTCCCTAATCCCTCCTACAATTATCTGTATACACCAAAAGATCAAGCCAACACAGAATAGTGGGAAGGGTCATTTTCCAAGCATATGCTAATAGAGTATTATCCAATAGGTAATTAGCCTTAAGTGCTCGGTTGTTTGATTCCAGTGCACCTATTCAGAGTTCCAGCCCTTTACAAGAGTTTAAGTTATCCATATCCCCTAAGGATGCCATTGGCTTTCTAGTACCCAGGCTTTGTGTGATCTGACCTTGTCCCCTATCTTAACTCAAGTTCATATTTATTTTTTAGAAAATATCTGAAATATGTCCTTTTTTCTATAAGTCCATCTTTTTAAATCAGATATTTATTTCCTCTCACCTAGTGAAGAAAGGATAAAAAAAATCCTTGTTAACACACAAGCATAATCAATTTTATATTGACTAAGTCCAAGAATATGTGTTATTTTGCCTACTGGTTCATCAATTCTCTCTTTTAGAAGGTGGATAGCATTCTTCATTAGTCCTTTTACATATGGTTAATAATTGTAATTACATGAGTTCATAAATCTTTAAAAATTGTTCATTTTTCATATTGGTGGCTGTAAGTTCATCATAGTTTGTGCAGGATTAAATTCATATTTGAAGGATTACTTATTTAGTATTATAACCCAATTTGCTTTTTATTTTGATTTTATTTTCCCATTTCTTCTTGGATTTCTTAGAGAGAAAGCAAGTCTTAGAGAGAAATAGTAGTCCTGACTTATTCAAATTTCTTTCCCTTAGTAGGTAAAGAACTGAGTTTTCATTGTCCAGAATACTTGTTTAGTGTTGAAGATATAATGTTTGATGCTTTTGAACTTGCTGCTTCTTTCCTTCCTTCCTTCCTTTTTTCCTTTCTTTCTTTCTCTCTCTCATTCTCTCTCTCTCTCTCTCTCTCATTCTTTCTCTCTTTCTCTTTCTTTTTTTCCTAATGTTTTTAATAGTTGTGCATTTTTTCTTTATTGATGATATTCAGGTTTTAAAATTAATTCTATATTTCTAATATAGATATGTATTATAAATATGTATTCCTTAATTTATTTCTTCATTTCTAGCTTCAAGATCTCTTTAACTTGTAGAGAGTCAATGTGTTGTCACTACATTTTGTGTCAAAATTTCTCTCTTTTCCATGATCAAATATGGTGGTTTCAGATTAAAATAATCTATTCATTATATGTTCAGAAATTATCTTTTACTTTTTGTGACCTGCTATTTCAGCACACTCTTTATCCTTTTTCTTCTTTTAATTATTTGCTATTTGTGAATGATTTTAATAATAATAACTATAGCATTTATATCATGCTTCAGAAATTTCAAAGGACTTTCAGACTATTATCTCACTTGGGGCAGCTAGGTAGTGCAGTGGCTAGAGCATCAGCCCTGAATTCAGGAGTACCTGAGTTCAAATCTGGTTTCAGACATTTAATACTTCCTAACTGTATAACTCTGGGCAAGCCATATAACCCCAATTACTTCGGAAAAAAAAAGAACATTATCTCACTTGACTTTTACAGTAAACACAGGAAGGTTTAATCACTTCAGAGAGGAGAAAATGGAGTTGGACAAAGGTGAAATAACTTGCTCAGGATCATAAATCTAGAAATATTTGAAGCTGGGTTTTTATTTAGGTTGTTCTGATTTGATGTCCAGTATTCCATGCATTGTGCCACTTAGATGCCTCTAGAGTTTTATTCTTTTAATTCTGAGGGTCTTATAAAACTTACTACATTATTTTTTCATTTATTAGAGATATTTGAATAGTGTTCTTAATTATATAGTCTATATTCATTTTTATATCTTGGTCTAAATTATTTATTCATTTTCCCTCTTTATTAATTTCACTGCCAGTTGATTTGAATGGAAAATCAATTCAAACTTTATCTCAGCCTTTTACTTTTCTTTCTTTCTGTTTTCATTCCTCCTTTTTTTCCCCTCTAAATTATTATTATTGTCATCATTTATTTATTTATTTTTCACAATAGTTTAATTTCTGTTTCCAGTAACACGGTATAAAATCTTCTCCCATTTGGACCATTCCACCACCCACCCATTTCCATTTTCTCCTGTACGGCTTTAAAAAATCATTTATTTCTTTAGGCCTCAATTTCCTTGTCTGCAAAATGAATGTGTTGGGCCAAGTGATCTCCAAGATTCTTCTTAGACCTAAATCCTAAGAACTTGTATATTTCATAGTATTTCATAAATTTGTAATTTGCAAGAAAGATACTTAATTTTAAGTACTGACATATAAAAGCATCAAAATTCTTTTGCCTCCTCACTCCCAGAAGACAGAACTCATAACATTTGAAATTGCAGAGATACATTTCATTTCTACATAAGGGGATGATGTCCATGATTGAAATGGAATTATTCATTAAATATTAAGTATTCCCATCTGTGGGAATCTTCAAGCTCAGGATGGATGACCACTTAAGGGAAATTGTGAAAAGAAAATTTCTGATCAGTCACATGTTGACTTGATGAAATTGATTTTGCCTACAAAATTTGAGATTCTGCATTCTCCACCACAATTTTTTTCTCTAAACTTCCCATTCTGAAAATCTGAAATTTCCTCTTCTTCCTGTTGCTGCTGTTCTTATCAAAAATGTTGCTTTGCTTTTTGGTGAAAATATCAGCATGAGGGATCACTTTTCAGATTAATATAGTATTAAGTGAAGAACTTGATCAGGGCCTCTCCATACCATATTTATCATAGATCATAGAGAGCTGAATGTTATCCAACTCTTTCATGTTACATAGGAGGAAACTGAGGCCCAAGGTAAGTCAGTGTCTTTCCTTTGGACACATACCTTTTAACTGAGGCTTAAATTTAATCCAGGTCTTCCTGATTCAAAGGCTAGCACTCTATTCCTTATGCCAAATTGTTGGATGGAAGAAGATCAAATGGAAAGGGCAAGCCTATGATTAGCCAATATGGAGATCCTAGAACATTAGGAACGTTCTAGTGTTTTGAGGTGGGGAGAGTTCCTAGGGCAAACATTTTGTATTTTATATGATTACCATAAGTTTCCCTGCTGCTCATTATTTCATCTACTTTGCACCTATTCTTTAGGAAAAAGATAATCCTCAGTCTCAATTTGATTTGGAGAATCTAACAATGACTGCAGCTGACTTATTTGGTGCCGGAACAGAGACAACCAGCAGTACTCTAAGATATGGCCTGTTGCTCATTCTGAAGCATCCTGAGGTCCAAGGTAAAGTACAAAAATTGCCATTCTTGCAGACCAGGCTTATTTTCTCAGCTCTGTACCTTGCTCAGGAGCTGACATTATATTTCTACCTTTTAGACTTTCATGACCCTCACACATAGCAGCAATAGATCAGACAGTAGCATATTTAAGAAAAAAAAGAACATTTGGGCAAGACTTGATTGTTATTTAAGTATGTGAAGGTCTTTCATGGGAAATTTAATTCAATTTAATAGACATGTATAAAGCTCCTACTGTGTACCCTCAGTTCTATGCTTAGGACATAAAGACTCAAATGAAAGACCCAATTTCTTTCAATGACTTAAATTTTACCAGTGCTGGTTCTGCTGGATCCAAAGAGACAGAAGCATGAACCATACGTAAAAGTAACAAATAAATGGAGTCTTCATGTGAGAAAAGACTAGCCAATTGTAAAAGTTCTCCCAAAGCCCATTCATCTGCCCTAGAAGAAGTGAGTTTTCCCTTCTAGAGGTTCTCAAGCAAAGGCAGGATGACTCTTTGTTCATTTTATTAGAAACAGGATTCCTATTCAAGTATGGATGAACCTAGGTGAAAACATATCATTTCTAAAGTAGAGACTCTTTGCTTCAGCAACTTAGGCTATTGAGACAGAAGTGGAGGTACATACCTGGTGAATGGTCTAAATCTAAATCATCACTATCAAATTCAAATGAAGACATTCACTTTTCTTTGAGAATAATAATTGGCATTGATATAAATAAAGGATGCAAGATTTACAAATTACTTGACATGTTATGTCATAGGATTCCTTCTAAGGGAGATGAAGTTATTATCTCCATTTTACAAATTACAGCATAATAGATTTTGAGGTATGGGAAACCCTAGACGATACATACTTTTTGATCTTCATTTTCAGATGAGGAAAATGAGACTTTACACCAATGGTGTCTCAAAAGGAATGTACATAATGTAAAAGGAATGTAAATAAATTCTTCCTATCTCCTATCCACTAAGACACTGAGAATTTTCTCATTATTGCTGCAAAAGCCTTCACATCCTTGATTGAGTAGAAGGAAGACATTAATATATCTGAGAATCATCTTAGGTCATATGATCAGGCAGATAATCCACACAGGCTGTATTAGACATTCTCAGGAAACCAGGAAGTTCAGTGATTATTCCTATTTTTGTCCCTACAGCAAAAATTCATGAGGAAATTGATCGTGTGATTGGACATAATCGAGTTCCTTCCATAAAGGACAGACAAGATATGCCCTATATGGATGCTGTGGTACACGAAGTGCAAAGATTCATTGACCTCATACCTCTGAACCTGCCCCATGAAGTGACCCGGGACATACAGTTCCAACAGTATGTCCTTCCCAAGGTAAGCAGTCTACGGGGGAATGGGCTCTCAGGTTTGAAAAGATCTTAAATAGCATCTGGTCTAGTGATCTCATTTTAGACATAAAAAAATCAAGTCCTATTGTTGTGATTTCACAGGGTTTTCCCAGTAAGGAAGTCTTTTCTTTTTTTCTCACATAGCAACTTAGATGTACATCTAAGCACTACATCTAAGGTAGCACTAAATGGAGAGTGAGGGGAAAGTGTATACTTATCTTGGTACTCCTTGAATCTCATTCACCACAGCATTCTCCAGGAAGAAAATGTACAGAGAAAATTATAGAATCAGATTGCTGAAGTTTAATTTTTGTTTGTTTCATTTTCTTTTACTAGACAAGGAAGTAAATGTGAACACTATTTACATAGTGTCCCGTTGTGCAGGTGGAAATATGGAGTTTCAGAGCAAATGACTTGTCCAAGGTCATTAAAATTGTAGTTGAGATTAGAACTTAGGTTTTTAGATTCCAAAATACTTAAGTGTGTGAGTCATGGTTCATAGTCTGAAGGAATTCAAAGAGATTCTCCTATAGTCACAAAAGACTTTATTAATGCCACACTTAGGGGCTAGTCTCTAAAAGAGTCTAGCTATTAGAAAGTGTTTAGAAGAGCATCATATACAAAAATTGAGGGTTTCGGCTATCAGGCCAACAACCTATAAGATTGCAAAATGTAAAAGAGAGAAAGAAAGCCCAGGAAGGAGCTAAAAGAAGCAAGGTGTTATTATTTAGGGAAGGAGAGAGGTAAGAAGCCAGGATGTAACTTTTACAAATAAGAAGTCAGGTTGAGGTTTTATAGAAGACAAATAAGGAATAAGAATTAAGAGGTTTTATTGTTCCATATTCTTTAACTAGATATGTAGTTTTGAGTAGACTCTGGGTTCTGACTCATCAGTACTGTTTTCTACCATTACTAAATAAATATTAATTGAATTAACTTGAATTAGAATGAAGTTTCCTACCACTGGCTCATCATAACCATTATCCCTCAAGGAAAGAAGAAAAACGTGTTCTTTCAAATTTCTCATTTAATATACTGCCATTGAATGCATTGTTCAGTACAAATCATCATGGCTTCAGTAAAAACCTGCTATGTTAGAAATATTGGGCCAAATACTGTTGACACTAGACAAGAATAGAAGGCTGTTGGACTTTTGAGGACCTTAACTTCTCCTGGAGGGAACACAACTTGGCCCAGAAAAGTTCACGCAAAGTATCATTTCTTTCCTTCAAACCAAACTTTGATTTGATACGCAGTGTGACTTTCTACTGAAGAAGTTTTCTCAGCAAAAAAGTCTGGTCTGATCCTAGAGGCTTTAAGCATTTCGTGGACAATTCCCATGTCCTGCCCAGAATCATATAGGCAGCAGGTGTAGACATGAAGGAAAAACCAGGACTTCTTAAACTTTTCCCACTTATGACTCCTTTTTGCCCAAGAAATCTGGAAAGATGACAGAATGGGTCAGAAAATTAGAAGCTTTTCAGATTTCTCCCACAAACAAAACTAAATTTTGTTTCAGCACAAATTTAGACTAGTTAAAAAACAAATAAAATTTGGGTCAGAACAGAGATAACCTATGAAGATCCAATGAAAGGCTTACCTAGTGTAAAGTGTAAAAATGTCCAGGGTAACTCCAAAGAAATAGCAAGTGGGTAACACAGTGGCTATCTGGGTTTGGAGATAACTTCAGGTAGAGGCAAAGAAACTTTCACCTCCCAGACAGTAAGTGGGATTCCAGGGTCTGAGTCCAGGAAGATTGAGGGACCCTCTCCTGATAAGGGATGCCAGCCCCAGCTGTGCTTCTGGGATGCAGCCCTGGGCAAGAAGGAACCAGAACATTGGATAAATGCAGAAATAACAGGACAGGAATGCTACTGATTGCCTGCACTTGTAGGAGGGAAGGAGCTTTTGGT
Source organism: Antechinus flavipes (assembly GCF_016432865.1). NCBI lineage: Eukaryota > Metazoa > Chordata > Mammalia > Dasyuromorphia > Dasyuridae > Antechinus > Antechinus flavipes. The sequence continues at coordinate 650,735,808 of NC_067399.1, read as the reverse complement.
TTGGGTTCCAGGTTCAGGGGAAAGAAGCAAAAGGAAGTCAGAGGCATCCCCACTTCAGGGTTAGAGGTGCTTACACTAATAAGTTTTCATTAAAAAAAAATGGGCAGGCAAAGAGAAATCACCCAACTATAGAAACTTACTATGGGAATAGGGAAGATGATCCAGATTCACCTTCAGAGGAGGACAAGGAAGTAAAAAAGCTTCTCCTACCTTGAAGATTAAGATTAAAGGCTAATTTCTCAGCAATAATTTATAGAAAAACTCAAAAAAGGCTTTGGAAATCAAATGGGGTCAATCGAGGAAAACAATAAGATTATTTTTAAAAATCAACCAATTAGAGAAGGAAATCCAAAGTTTTAAAGAAGAAAATTTTTTTTTTTGAAAATTAGAATTGGGCAAGGGGAAATCAATGAAGCTATGAGACCCCCCCCAATAAAACAAAACACAAAGAATGAAAAAAAAATAGAAGAGGTGAAACATCTTATAAGAAAAACAACAAATTTTGAAAACAGATCAAGAAGAGAAAAAACAAGAATAAATGGACGTCACCTGAAAACTGTAGGTTTGAAATTTGAAGAAATATATTTTTCTTCTTTCCTTGAGGGAAAATAACTATGCTGAGATAGTGGTAGGAAACTTCATTCTAATTCACATTAATTCAATCAATGTTTATTTACTAACACTAGAAAGCAGTATTGATGGGTCAGAGCCCATGGCCTACTCAAAACTGCACAAATAGCTAAGGAATATGAAGCAATAAAATGTCTTATCTGTTTCTTCTTATCTTGACACAATATAAAAGAAATAATGAAATAAAATTGTCCTGAAATGATAGAACAAGAGAGAAAAATAGAAATAGAAAAAAATCCACTGATCACTACCTCAAAGAGATCCTGTAAGAAAATACAGAAACATTATTACTAAATTTCAAAACCCCCAAAATCAAAGAGAAAATGTTACAAGAAACAAAGAAAAAATAATACATCTATCTTGGAGCTACAATTAGAACTGTATAGGATTTATCAGCAGGTCCTGGAAGATTATATGTTGACAATCAAAAGAAGAGGGTCTACAGTCAAAAATAATATATCCAGAAAAACTAAACATAGTATTGAATTAAAAAAAAAAACCAGACATTCAATGAACACATAGATTGTGAAGATTTTATCTTAAACAAATCTGAACTTAACAGAAAATTTAACATATAAGAGTCAACATCAAAGACTAATTTCAAGGGACTTCATAATGACAAACTGTTAATATTTTACACATGGACATATAAGCCCCATGTCTAAAATTAACATCAGTAATTTGGTAGTTAAAAAGAAGGAATGGGACAGAGCTGAGCATGAACTAAAAAAGGTAAAAATAGTAATTATGCTATATGAATAAAAAAGTGTAGAGGAAGTAGAGGCATTAGATGGCAGAGGAAACCTGGTAGTTCTGAAAACCTTCTCACATTGGAATGGATTAAATAGAGAACAGTTCATATATTTACCATGAATGGTATAACCCCCTTGCAAAATCTATAAAGAAATAAGGGGGAAGGCATAGGATAAGAGGAAGGGTATGTAGTGGGACAAAGTGTGTAGATTAATGGGGAAGGAAAGCATAAGATAGGGTACAGAAGAGTGTTTATATTAGTGGAAATGGGATAAAGAGGGAGAGAAAAGGTATCAGAAGAAGACAAGGGAGGGATCAATGGGTGGGGGAAAAGTTAACTTGCAAGGCAAGTTAAGGATTAGAACTAAAGTAGAAGAGTTAGCAAGGGTAGGAAATAAGAGATATACACAATTGCATTAGCAAGGTTCAGGAATAGAATTGATTGAAAAAAAAGTAGGGCTAGTAATTACTGATCTCAGACAAAGTCAAACTTAAAGATTCAATCAAGAGAGAAATCTATATTGCATGTCAGCCACATTAATATTGTTTTAGATGCATATCTATGTATGTATAAATGTGTATATGTGTGTATGTATATATGTGTATGTATGAATATATATGTATATACACACACACACACACACAAATACATACATATATAAATATATTTGTGTTCAACTGTAACTTGCTTGGGGAAGATGAGGGAGATAAAAGGGGGAACAAGTATAAAATAAAAAGTCCACAGCAGAGAACAAAAGAATAACCTACAAGGAAGCAAAGATGGACAGTCACGAATGTAATATCTTATATATTAAATAAATAAAAATTTTAAAATAAAGGTATATACAATAGATATGCAAGTCAAATATTTCCTGATAATAAATCATAATTCTGTGACCCACCACATTCAATTATGAGACCTCATATGGGTGAAGCACAGTTTAAGAAGCTAGGGTATAGATCAAGGAACTGAAAGGAGAGAGAGCACAAAGAACTTAGGAGTGGGTATCCAAGCCAATTCTTGAAGAAAAGCAAGGGATTCTGAAAGGATGAAATGAGTAAGAAGTGCCTTCTAGCATGGGGCCCAGCCATTATAAAAACATGAAGATCAGAGAGGGAGCCTTGTGGGAATAACAATTGGATCAATTTAGTTGGAATTCCAAGAAAGGCATGATGGGAATAATAATGGAAACATCAATCTGAAAAGTTACAGTGGAATCATGTAGTTTTTCAATGCCTAGATATATCTTAGTCTATACAATACACAAAGTAGTTTGCATTTTTTAAAATAGAGATATTAGGGAACCATATAAGATTCTTGGATTTGGCATAGCAAGGATATTCATAATAACAACTGACTCTCCCCTGGAATTTTTTCCCTCTAGGGCACAACAATCTTCCCAATACTCTCCCCAATCTTAAATGACAACAAAGCATTTCCCAACTCTGACCAGTTTGATCCCCAGCACTTTCTGGATAAGAATGGAAAATTCAAAAAAAGTGACTACTTCCTGCCTTTTTCCATTGGTAAAAAGAAATCTTTCCCATTTGTACTTCTCACTCTAAGGGGAGAATCCTGTCCCCCTTTTCACCCTCCTCTGTCTGAGCTATCTCCTTTTAGTTCTTTTAAAGATACATCACTGTGATGTAAGACACATTTTCTTTTCCTATGGCCTGGCTTTTTCTAACATCTCCCAACAGATGAGCTTAGCCTTGTGCTTGATCCTTTATTTAGTGAAACTATCACTAGATTGCATGATCTACTGCATAAGGATTCATTGTGGGAAAAATGGTGTGAAGATGGAATTTCTTTTTGCCCCTAGTAATCATTAATGATTGAACTGTAATTCATAATAATAGTTTTGACCATTTCTGCTCATCTGCATCATTCTCTTTCTCCTTTTTACCCACTGGTACAATGGGTTTGTCGCACTTCAACTGACACTGTGATATTCCATGTCGAATTTTAAGTAGAATTTTTTCTTTCCAGGAAAACGGTCTTGTCTTGGAGAAGGCCTGGCAAGGATGGAATTGTTTTTGTTCTTTACCACCATTCTACAGAATTTCACTCTCAAGTCAGTTGGAGATCCAAATGAAATAAATATCAAAACAAATCATGTTGGGTTCACCAATGTTCCACCACATTACCAACTATGCTTTCTTCCTCACTAAGGAAGAAGACAAAGTTGAATGAGAAAAATTAATCAACTGGTTTCATCTTCTAGACTCAATATTTTCATGTTTTTGACTGGAAAGAAAATTTCCAACCCATTGATTAAAATTATTCTTAATTTTCAGAGACGAGATAGACTTCCATAGTACTTTGTATGTCGTGTAAGAAGGGCTGCATTATAGATATTCAAGTACAACTCTCACTAATATCTGCCCTCAATTCTAGTTTTACAATATAGAGGAATCCCCCTAAATGCATATTAGCTTGTGTTTTCTTTTAAAAATTTCCTCAAGGATGATCTTATTTTATATTGTAAACCTCTTGTTTGAGGTGCAATAAAAAAGCTTTCTTGTAAATAACTCTTTACAGCAAATGTGTGCTTATAATAACTTCCATACACTGAGGATTCATGACTTCAGAGGCAACATGGAACATGACATGGAAGGGTTTGTCCCCCTAGTTTGGGGGACAGGGGACCTGAGATAAACCCTGACTCTAATGCTAACATCTTTGTGCCTTTCACTGTTTATTCTCAAATCAGATTCTCCCTCATTCAAGGAAAGGTTTGAATTACATGGGCTCAGAATTCCCTAATGAATTTCTATCTTTGATCAGTGAGGTTAGTCCATCTATCCATGCCTTAGGTCCTCATTCTATATCACATTCCACTTCCTTCCTTTCAGCATTTTGATTCAATAGTGAATGGGTTCCATCTTAAGCTGATCTCCATTTTTGAATCCTATGCCCTTTTGTCCAATGGGGACATGTATTTCCTTACTAAATTATGAGGAAATACTGCCATCACTTCCCTCTTTGTTCCTATAATCTTGCTATTCAACACAGGTCTTTTCTGTAACTACCCACTCTCTTCAGTGTCTATTCTAAGATTTTTTTTCTGTTTTGAAATCTTTCCCATCATTTCACCCCTTTCCTTTCATTGAAAGACTGAACCCAATATGTCACTGAAACAAATTGAAAACATATATTGATAATTTATTCTTTTTTCTACAAATCTTTATTCTAAATCACTTTTCCATCATCACACACATTTTCTTTCTTTTGTTCCAGTATAGCTGAGGGTATGGAGGGAGTGGAGTGGGGGAAAAGGTAACATTTCTCCTTCCAACCATTTGAACTCGGGCTTTTGATCTCATCTCCTCCCCCTTCTGAGAGGTTATATCTCTCCTGTCTTTTCCTAATTTTTTATTTCTTTATAGCTACTGATTTCCCTTCCTATTGCTTGCAATAAAATGCACTTCTCCCTCAGCCTTAAAACAAAACAAAAACCATCTATCTCATTCTCCAAAATTCCCTAGTTGGCTTACTATTTTTTACTCCATACTCCTGTCACTTTTAAAGGCTAAAGTATGTCTTTTTGAAAAAATGCTGATTTAACAATCCTTTTTTCAGCTCACTGGACAAGGAGGAGTTGCTTCAACTTCTGAAAGGTGCAGGACATCTGAGTCCTGCAAAACTGCCTTTTCATCTTAAAGGTGCAAGGGTGCCAAGTCACAAGTGACCAGCAGGAAAACCACCTGGGAATCCCTCTACATGCTTTGTCCAATCCCAATTATAAGGCCCTTTTCCCTCTTTCTTTTCATTGTCAAATTGCTAAAAAAAATTATGTAGCCATTGGTTTCTTTTCACTTCTTTTTGGTCCCATTTGGGCTCTTCTTGGGAAAGATACTGCAGTGGTCTGACATTTTCTTCTCTAGCTCTATTAATAGATGATATGTCCACTGAATCACCTAGGTAGAAAGATAAATAACAGTGAGAAATCAGAAGGGACTGTACAAAGACACAGTAGTTATATTTCTCACCTGTATGTCCAAGAAGCTATAGCAGGTACAATGGCCAGATCCTATTAAAACCATCTTAACAATCTGCTGGTTAGCAATATCCAAGTTCCAGAGACAATAGTGAATAGATCACTCCTCAGATCTACCTCTGGTCCATAAAATTGGCATATCAGTGACATGAAGAATTAGATCTCTGTTTTTCCCTATAAATTTATCTTATTGCTTCTGGTTCTTGGCCAAATCCTTTTGGAACTTAATTCACTTCAATAGGCATTACAATTACAATAAACTTTGCCACTTGACTTGTAGATGGATTTAAGCTTATAAATTCTTTTGAGCTACCTCACAACACCCGTCTGTTATCCCAACCTTTTGGGGTCTCCTTTTGTGTCAAGAGGGAGGTATGAGATTATAATGATCCGTGACTTTAAAATCTGGACACCTGCTAGAATATCTTCTTTCAACCTCTCTCCCTCTCTCTTTTCTCATTTCTTGCTATCTTTCTTTGTCTCTGTCTCTCTCTTTGCTTCTTTGTCTGTCCCTCATTCTCTTTCATTCTTTTGAGATGGAATGCCAAATGGAGACTCAGTTCAAATCTAGCTTTTGACACTTATCAGCTGTACGATCCAATTTATTTAATTTCTGATTGACTCACATCTATAAAATGGGGACAATAATAGCACCCACCTCTCAGAATAGTTTTTGTGAGGATCAAATGAGAGATAATCACTTTAAAGAAGTTAGAAGAGAGCCTGGCACATATTAAGTTCTATAAAGGTATTAGTTATTATTTTGTTTCTGTCTTCTTTCTCTTGCTCTTTGTTCTCTTTCTTTGTTCTGACTTTCTTCTTCTTCTCTCTCTTTTCTCTCTCTCTGTCTCTTTTCTGTCTTTTTGTAGCTTTCTCTTTCTCTCCCTCTCTCTCTGTCTCTCTCTCTCTATACATACATACATACATTTAGTCTACATATATATGCATACATACATATGTGTATATATACAAATACACTCATACACTTCCCTAAATCTTGTCTTTATCTCCTTGACTCTCTTTCTTTTCTATGTTTTTGATAATCTTTCACTGTCTCTCCATTCCCTTAAAACAAAAAAGTCATAATGTTTTGACTTACCTAAATTAAAATTTTCAAATTTCAAAAAGTGAAATGTCAATTCTGAATCTTACTCTCACCAAAGAAAAACTTATTCCTGGGATGGAAATGAAAGGACCATTTGAGAGAAAGAATCATAAGTCATTTTAACATTTGAGATAGAGAAGAAAAGAAATGGTTATAAGTTTACACAAAGTTAAGATTAGGGAGACAATAGATTCCATAAAGTTTGAAGAAAGGATAGCTAACACTATGGACTCAAATTCTACAATTACATTCAATCCAAGAGGAAACCTTTCAGCATTAAACTATGTAGAAAAAAAAAGAAAACAAAGCTGGTGAGGAAGATAAGAAAGAGGGATAGGTACACACACATGTATATATAAACATACACACACACATGCGCGTGCGCGCACACACACACACACACACTTATATACCTAAGTATATATATACACTATGCCAAGACTACTCCTTAAGTTTTTTGTTTAAATGTTTTGAAAACTACTTAATGACCAGATTGGTGAGCCAAACAGTCTTTTGGTATTCTGCTCATCCCTTTGTTCCTTAGATATTCTGTGGAAATACTTTCTCTCCCTTCATCCTCTCTGAGATTAACCTAAACTAAAGAGAGAAAGAAAAAGGAAAAAATAAAGAGAAAAAGGCAGGTAGGAAAATATGTGCCCTTACCACCCCATAATAAAGCTTTTCTACATTTCATTTATATAAAATTAATAGTGATCCTCCTATTGCCCGAGTAAGTAATAGATATAGAGAGTAAATTATCCCTAAGAATAGGAGTCAGAGTCTGGATAATTGCAACATTGTTATATTTGTAATAGTATGATTTTTATTTCAAAGATTAGGGATCTGGAAGTGGTTGCTTCAGAAGGGATAAATGACACTTTCAGAATAAAACATGAAAGTGTGGAAGTGCTAGCCTCCATGAAAAAGAGAAAATGATCATTCCTTGGTGATTAAACAAGAGTATTACCAGGAAAGCAATGACCAGGAAAAAAATTCCTTACATTCCTTAGATCATACCACTTCAGAAGACTTTGAAACTTACAGGTTCCAAGAATTAACTCTGAATTCAGCAAAACAAAAGTCTTAAGCTTTAGATAGTACCCCTTCCACCCTTAATATAAAATGAAGAAAAAGGGTAAAAAATGAACAAGCATAAACAACAACAAAAAAGATCCTAATTATAGAAAGTTATTGTGGTGAAAAAGGTTAAAACAGAATCTCAGAAGAGGACAACAATGTCAAAGGCCACATGTTTGGTCTTAGACACAAAAAGAAGCCATAAAAGAACTTAAGAAGGATTTAAAAAATCAAATAAAAGGGGGTAGAGGAAAAACTTGGAAATAAAATGAGCATAATGCAAAAAGAAAATAACAACTTAAAGAACAGAGTAGGCCAAATCATAAAAGATACACAAAAATCTACTGAAGAACTCTTTAAAAACAGAATTGGCCAAATGAAATAAATACTAAAATTAGGGGGGAGGGGAAATTAGTGAAGAAAACCATTGCTTTAAAAGTAGAATTACAAATGGAAAAAAAGTGTTTTAAAGCTTACTGAAGAAAATAATTCTATAATAATTAGAATTAGGTAAGTGGAAGCCAGTGACTCCATCAGAAATCAAGAAGCAATCAAGTAAAATCAGAAAAATAAAAAAGAAGAAAATGTTAAATATCTCATTGGGAAAAAACCCCAACTTTTCTGGAAAACAGATGGAGAGATAATTTAAGAATTATTTATTTATCTAAAAAGCCATATTCAAACAAAGCACCTGGATATTATTTTTCAAAAAATTATTAAGCAAAATCTACCCCAATATCCTAGAACCAGAAGATAAAACTGAAATTAAAAGAATCCATCAATTACCTCCTAAAAGAGAACTCAAAATTAAAACTTCAAGAAATATTGTAGTCAAATTCCAGAGCTTTCATGTCAAGAAGAAATTAATGCAAGCAGGGAGAAAGAATCAATTCAAATATTATTGAGCTACAGTCAGAATAACTTCTACTTTAAAAGATAAGAGGTTTTGGAATACAAAAGGGCAAAGAAGGATTACAACCAAGAATCAACTACCCAGAAAAACTACATATTATTTTTCAGGGGGGAAATGGACATTTAGTGAATGAGAGAACTTTCAAATATTTCTGATGAAAAAACTAGAACTGAATAGAAAATTTTATTTTCAAAAACAAGACTGAAGATAAAGATAAAAAGGTAAATAGGAAATAAATTATCAGGGATTCAATGAAGTTATTATATTTACATTCCTACATAGAAAGATGATATGTGTAATTCCAAAATACTTCATCACTGTTGTGGCAGTTAGATGTATTATACATAAACAGAAGGCATGGATGTCAGTTAATTATCATAGCATTATATAAACAATAAAATTAAGGAGTATTAAAGAGTGGTTCATAGGGAGAAGGGGTAAAGAAGAGATAGAGTGGAATTAATTATTTCACATAAAAGAGGCATGAATGAGCTTTTATTTTGACTGGAATGATGGGGAGTGAGAAACACTTGAATCTTACTCTTATTGGAATTGACTGAGAGAATAACATAAATACTCAGTTGGGCATAGAAATCTATATCATCCCACAGGAAAGTTGGGAAGGGGCTGGTAATAAGTGGAGGGGACTGATAAAAGGGAGGGCATATTGGGGGAGGCAGTGGTCAGAAACAAAATACTTGTATGAAGAGAGTAAAAGGAGAAAGATAAACAGAAAAAAAAAGATGGAGGCAACTATATTGTTTGTAATCATATCTGTGAATGTGAATGGAATAAACTCACCCATAAAAAGAAGCAAGTAGAAGAGTGGATTTAAAACTTCATCCTAAAATATATTGTTGCAACAAACACATGAAGAATAAAAGATAAAAAAGTATGGAGAAGAATCTATTAGACTTCAGCTGATGTAAAAAAAATCAGGGGGTGTTAATCATAATCTCAAACAAGCAAAAAGAGAAATAGATTTATGATCTAATGAAAAGAGGTAAGCAAATAAACCACATCTTGGTTAAAAAGTACCATGGATAGTGAAATAACTCACTAAATGGTATAGCATATAAATTCTTTTTTATCCCTTTTGAGCAATTGTACCCTTTATTTATTTTTTGGTTGCCTGGTGATTTTTTTCTTTTTTATTGTTTTATTTTTTACTTACACATGTACATTAATTCTTAACACACATTTCTTTAAGAATCATATTAGGAGAGAAACATCAGAATGAGAGGGAAAAATCATGAGAGAAAAAAACGAAGGAAAAAAAGGTGAACATAGCATGTATTGATTTACACTCAATCTCCATAGTTCTCTCTCTGGATGCAGATGTTATTTTCGATCCAAAGTTTATTGGGTTTGTCTTGAATCACTATGCCACTGAGAAAAACCAAATCTTTCATAGTTGGTATCACACAATCTTGTTGTTACTGTGTACAATGTATTCTTGGTTCTTCTTGTTTTGCTTAGTATCAGTTTGTGTCGATCTTTCCAGGCCTTTCCAAAATCAGTTTGTTCATCATTTTTTTTATACAACAATAATATTCCATTACTTTCATATACCATAGCTTATTCAGTCATTTCCTAGTTGATGGACATCTACTTATTTTCCAATTCTTTGCCACCACAAACATTTTTGCACATGTGGATCCTATTCCCTTCTTTATGATTTCCTTGGGATATAGACCCAGGACTGACATGCTAGATAAAAGAGTTTGCCCAGTTTTATTGTCATTTGGAAATAGTTCCAAATTGCTCGCCAGAATGACTGGTTCATTTCACAGATCCACCAACAATAGGACATAAAGTCTTAAAGGAAAAGTTAAATGCATTACAGAAGGAAATAGTAAAAACACACTAACAAAGAACCTCTACTTTCTTCTTTTGGAATTAGATAAATCTAAATTTTATAATGAATAAGAAAGAAATGTAATTGTAGAAAAGTTAGATGTGATGGATCTCTGGAGAAAATCAACTGGGAATAGAAAGGAATATATCTTTTTTTCTCAATAGTACATGTCATTTATCCAACAGCTGACCATACAACTAACGGCAGAAAATCAGAAATTTTAAATATATTCTTTTCAGATCATGATGCAATAAAATAGATGGTTATGGAGGAAAAGATTGAAAATTAGTTAGAAACTAATAAATTTATTCCTAAAAATGGGTGGATCAAAGACAAAACCATAAAAATAATAAATAATTTCATTAAAGACAATAATAACAGTGAGACAATATACCAACATATATCAGTGAGACAAAATACCAAAGGAATATTTACAGGAAAATGTATATCTTTAAATGCTTATATCAGTAAAAGACAGAATAGTTCAGTGAATTGGATATGAAACCAAAATTTAAAAAAAAACAAAACAAAAGGGAACACATTCAAGAATCTCCAATTAAACACGACTAACAATTCTGAAATTCAAAAGAAAGATGAATAAAATGAAAAGTAAAAACCATTGAACTAATAAATAAAATTAAGAGCTGGATTTTATGCAAAAAGACCAACAAAATAAACATTGGTGAATTTAATTTAAAAATAGGAAGAAGGAAACCAAATAACCAATATGAAAAATAAAAGGGGTGAATTCACAGTGAATGAAACAGAAATTAAAACAATTACAGGGAGTTGTTTTGCTTAATTATATGTTAATAAATCTGATAACCTAATTGAAATGGACAAATACTCATAAAAATGAGTTGCCCATATTAAGAAAAAAAGCAAAATATTTAAATAATTCTATCTTTGAGAAAGCAATTGAACAATTCATTAATGAGCTTTTCAAGAAAAAATCCCAAGCACCAGATGGATTAACAAGTGAATTCTTACAAACATTTAAAGAAAAATCAATTCCAATGTGATATAAGATAGTTGAAAAAATAGGCAAAGGAGTCCTGCCAAAGTACTTTTTACAACAGAAATGGTGCTGACACTGAAACCTGCAAGATCAAAAACACTGAAAGAAAATTATAGATGAGTTTCTCTAGTTAATATTGATGCAAAATAAATGATTAAATTAACAGTAAGGAGATTACAGCAATATGTTACAAAGTTCACATTCAATGACCAGATAGGATTAATACCATGAAGACAGACCTGCTTCAGTATTAGAAAAACTATCATCATAATTGACTACATCAATAGCAAAACCAACAAAATCATATGATGATCTCAATAGATGAAAAAAAAACTTTTGATAAAATGCAGAATCAATTTAAGAGCTAGTTGAAATAATGAACAACTTTACCTAAATTGTAGGTAAAGTTATATAAATCATCAGCATATCTATATATTACCAGCAAAGTCCAGCAGCAAACGACAAAAAGAGAAATTCTATTTAAAATAATTGTAGACAATATAAACTACTTGGGAGTCTAACTGCCAAGACAAATGTAAGAACTATATGAAGACAATTACAAAATACATTTTTTAAAAACACAAATATAGAGGATATAAGGAATAGCCACTGGAGAGAGATTCTGGAGACCCCCAAAGCTAGCGAACCTAACTAATTAATATATATTAGAGATGGGACTACTTCTGTACAAAATGAGAAAACAAAGAAGTCATTTTGGGGGCTGCCATAGCACTATGTTGTTGAGGTTTAAAATGAGACTCCAAAAGGTTTGGGTTGCAAATCAGTGTTGTGAGATATTTCAAAAGAATTTGCAGACTTGAAACCATCTTCAAGTCAAGGGAAAAATATATAATTGTAACACCAGTTGAAGTAGACTAAGTTCCAAATTGATTTAGCAAAAAACCAGGATCAGAAAACAAATTTGTAGGAAAAGACAGAGATCCTTTTCTTCAGGTCACTGATAAGCTAATTTTGTGACTTAGAGATAGAATTGAGGATTGGTCTGATATGCATCTCAATATTGAATTTTATGGTTTAGAGATAGAATTGAGGAGTCGTCTGGTATGCACCTCACCATTTGTCTCAGAAATCCTGTTATCACTGACCAACAAATTGTTATCTGGCAGTCAGCAATGTTTCTAGGACTGTACTATAGTATTCCTAAAGCTGGGAGACTTTAGGATCATTCACAAACAGATTGTAGAATAATAGCACTCCTGAATTCTGGGGGCCTCAGGATTATTGCTATATTTCTCCTGAAGTCTAGGGGAAGAAATATATAGCAATATTGTTATATTCCTAAGACCAGGAGACTTTAGGATCATTTATAGATTGTTAGAACAATAGCACTCTGAGATCAGGGAGCCTTAAGATTGCTGCTATATTTCCTCTAGAAGCTGTATCTTATTAACCCCATTCTAGATGTCAGTCTAGAGCAGCATAGCACTCCCATTACAGTCTTCTCAGGGCCTCAGAGAATTCCTTAATAGACTATTCTTTAATGAGTCTTATTTGGACACACTAATTCCATATAATCACTCACTTGGAGAGGTCTTTACTGCAAAATGTAGAATCTGAAATGGCTGGGAGAAATTGAACATTTCTTCTTCATTTTAAAATGCTTAGAACTTTCTCAGAGACCCTTTGTTCAACTTGCTGTAGAGTGTAGCTCTAAATTATCCCCCATCTCATTCAGTCTTTGAACAACTGGTAAACAGTTCTGACTATGTACAGGGTCATTTCTGATGGGCTGGATGTTAGCTGAAAAATATACTTGGGATAGTGTGGGACAAGTATAGCTTGTCTTCTGGCTTCTGGAATGCCCCCCCCCCCCATCTTTATCACAGTATGACACTACAATACTTTGGCAATCTATAATTTCTCCTAGGCAAGACTTTCATGCACCAATGATGACCAACACTACCCTATCCCTTTGTATTTAGTAGATGATTTTTGAGTTTCTATAGCATGATTTATGACTTTCTGGCTAACCTGCTTCTGAACCTCTATAAACATAGCTCATCTGATTCCCAGACAGCAGTAGGATCATGCTCACAAACATTTTCCAGCTTCATAAGAGCTGCTAAAGTTTTAAATATTTTAATTTATTTTTTTCTGAGGCAATTGAGGTTGTGACTTGCCCAGCGTCACACAGCTAGGAAGTGTTAAGTGTCTGAGGCCAGATTTGAACTCAGGTCCTCCTGCCTTCAGGGCTGGTGCTCTATCCACTGTACCACCTACCTGCACCAATATTTTATTTTTTAATATGTATTTTAGGAATCCAAAGTCATCTCCATATCCTGAGGAAGCAATAGAACAGGAATTTGTTGTGTCTCTTTTGCTTATTTTCCTTGCTGTTTTAGTGATTTCCTTCTGTTCCACTATCAATTGCTCTGTTGCCACTTTCCCCTTTACTTATGGGCAGATCCTTGAAGCTGAAGGTTAACTTAGCATTCTTGTGTTGGAGGATATGGGGATATGAGTCCCTGCCCAGAGTAGCCTCTGGAGCAGGGTGACAGGACTGAGCTCAGATGGATTTCCAGTCCTGTTTTGAACAAATTTATTATCACCACACCAAGTCTATCAGGTCTTCCCTCTATTTAATTCCTCCTTCTACTCTTCTTTCTTTCCTGTCTGAGACTGGGCAAAACCAGCTCCTACCAATTCTTGAGAGGTAAAGCATGATATTTGGGCAGTCACTGGAACATGATTTCAGGAACTCCAGGACTTAATAGCAATGTTTACTCTCAGCCTAGCTGCCATCTCCCAGAGCCTCTTTGCAGTTAAATAGATCATTCAGTGAGCAGTAATGATTCTTTCTTGTAAATTAAAACAACAATAAATGTACAAGAATAAAAATGAAAGCCTTGGAAGATAACAGGAAGAAAATATCTAATTAAAATGATTAAATTAAGCAAATTGGTCAAATTTGAACTATTAATTTGCAAAAAAAACATTTTAGAGACCTTATATTTTCATAGTTATAAGTATATTCATGTTATAAGTAAATGATGGCATTTTGGTAACATGTTATTATTGATGATGTTGTCCAAATTCTCATCATCCCTCCTCTCTTACTCCTCCCTGAGAAAGCAAAGATTTGGTATAGGTTATACATGTGTAATCATGCAAAATATATTCAGGAAAAAATTCTTAACAATCAGAGCTAGAGAGTTTTCTCTCCTTGGAGGTCTTCCAACAGACACCAGAACATTAATCAAGTTACAGAAGGCATTGTTTCCATATAGAAGTTAGATTAGATTTTGCTGAGGTTCTTCCAATTGTAGAATTCAGTGTTTCTGTTATAATGCTTAGAGATCATTCTGCTTATTCAAAATCATGTCATTTTAGTCAATGGAAAAATGAGCAAAATTTAGATGTGAAAAAAGAAAAGTATTCAGAAGTGTGACCCAAGTATCATCACCGCTGAGTGAAAAAAGGTGTTTTTGAAGAGTTCTGGGTTGGTCACCTAATCTGTTGATTTTATAGATAAGGAAGTTTAGCTTAGAAAAGTTACATATCATTTCCCAAAGCTAGCTCTGTGTTCCTGTTTCTCTGCTCTTTTTTCTACCTATCCCTGTCTGTCTCTGTTTCTGTCTCTGTCTCTATCTCTCTGTGTTTTTCTCCTTCTTCTCTTCTTCCATCCCTTTCCCAAATTTTCTCCTTTCTTTTATCCTTCATAATTTATTTGGCCAAATTTTGAAAAGTCTATTTTAAATTTGAATTTATATGCATATAAATATGTATGGGTATATATGCTTGTATGTGTGTATATACTTGTTTGTATATAATTGTATGTGTATATGTGTTTGGGTACATACCCATGTAACAACATACTTCTACAGGTTGGTTTTCAGACATATTAGAAAAAACAACTTTTTTTTTAAAATTTTATTTTATTTAATAATAACTTTATATTGACAGAATCCATGCCAGCTCAATTTTTTACAACATTATCCCTTGCACTCGCTTATGTTTCGATTTTTCCCCTCCCTCCCTCCACCCCCTCCCCAAGATAGCAAGCAGTCCTATATATGTTAGATATGTTGCAGTATATCTTAGATACAATATATGTTTGCAGAACCAAACAGTTCTCTTGTTGCACAGGGAGAATTGGATTCAGAAGGTAAAAATAACTTGGGAAGAAAATCAAAAATGCAAATAGTTCACATTCGTTTCCCAGTGTTCTTTCTTTGGGTGTAGCTGTTTCTGTCCATCATTTATCCATTGAAACTCAGTTAGGTCTCTTCGTCAAAGAAATCCACTTCCATCAGAATACATCCTTATACAATATCGTTGTCGAAGTGTATAATGATCTCCTGGTTCTGCTCATTTCACTTAGCATCAGTTCATGTAGGTCTCTCCAAGCCTCTCTGTATTCATCTTGCTGGTCATTCCTTACAGAGCAATAATATTCCATAACATTCATATACCACAATTTACCCAGCCATTCTCCAATTGATGGGTATCCATTCATTTTCCAGTTTCTAGCCACTACAAACATTGCTGCCACAAACATTTTGGCACATAAAGGTCCCTTTCCCTTTTTTAGTATCTCTTTGGGGTATAAGCCCAATAGAAACACTGCTGGATCAAAGAGTATGCACAGTTTGATAACTTTTTGAGCATAGTTCCAAATTGCTCTCCAGAATGGCTGGATGTGTTCACAATTCCACCAACAATGTATCAGTGTCCCTGTTTTCCCACATCCCCTCCAACATTCCATATTATCTTTCCCTGTCACTCTAGCCATTCTGACAGGTGTGTAGTGGTATCTCAGAGTTGTCTTAATTTGCTTTTCTCTGATTAATAATGATTTGGAGCATATTTTCATATGTCTATAAATAGTTTCAATTCTTCATCTGAGAATTGTCTGTTCATATCCTTTGACCATTTATCAATTGGAGAATGGTTTGATTTCTTATAAATTAGAGTCAATTCTCTATATATTTTGGAAATGAGGCCTTTATCAGAACCTTTGACTGTAAAAATGTTTTCCCAGTTTATTGTTTTCCTTCTAATCTTGTTTGCATTTGTTTTGTTTGTACAAAAACTTTTCAAATTGATATAATCAAAAGTTTCTATTTTGTGGTCAATAGTGATCTCTAGTTCTTCTTTGGTCATAAATTCCTCCCTCTTCCACAGGTCTGAAAGGTAAACAATCCTATGCTCTTCCAATTTATTTATAATCTCATTCTTTATGCCTAGGTCATGAACCCATTTTGACCTTATCTTGGTGTACGGTCTTAGATGTGGGTCAATGCCTAGTTTCTGCCAACTAATTTCCAATTTTCCCAGCAATTTTTGTCAAATAGTGCATTCTTATCCCAGAAACTAGGGTCTATGGGTTTGTCAAACACTATATTATTAAAGTTATTGGCTGTTTTGTCCTTTGAATCTAACCTATTCCATTGATCAACTAGTCTATTTCTTAGCCAATACCAGATGGTTTTAGTAACTGCTGCTTTATAATATAATTTTAGATCTGGTACAGCTAGGCCACCTTCATTTGATTTTTTTTTCATTAATTCCCTTGAAATTCTTGACCTTTTGTTTTTCCATATGAACTTTGTTGTTATTTTTTCTAGTTCATCAAAGTAGTTTTTGGGGAGTCTGATTTGTATAGCGCTAAATAAATAGATTAATTTAGGTAGCATTGTCATCTTTATTATATTTGCTCGCCCAATACAAGAGCATTTAATATTTTTCCAGTTGGTTAGATCAGACTTAATTTGTGTGGAAAGTGTTTTGTAGTTTTGCTCATAAAGTTTCTGATTTTCCCTTGGCAGATATATTCCTAAATATTTTATACAATCAGTAGTCACTTTAAATGGAATTTCTTTTTGTAACTCTAACTGTTGGGTTTTGTTAGTGATATATAAGAATGCTGATGACTTATGTGGGTTTATTTTATACCCTGCAACTTTGCTGAAGGTGTGGACTGTTTCTAATAACTTTTTAGTAAAGTCTCTGGGGTTCTCTAAGTATACCATCATATCATCAGCAAAGAGTGATAATTTGGTTTCCTCATTGCCTATTATTATTCCTTTAATATCTTTCTCAACTCTTATTGCCAAAGCTAGCATTTCTAATACAATATTAAATAGTAACGGTGATAGTGGGCAACCTTGTTTCACTCCTGATCTTATTGGGAATGGTTGTAGTTTGTCCCCGTTACATATGATGCTTACTGTTGGTTTTAAATAGATGCTACTGATTATTTTAAGGAAAAGTCCATTTATTCCTATACTCTCAAGAGTTTTTAATAGGAATGGATGTTGGATTTTATCAAATGCTTTTTCTTCATCTATTGAGATGATCATATGGTTTTTGTTAATTTGATTATTAATATGGCCAATTATACTGATAGTTTTCCTAATATTTAACCAGCCTTAACTAGTCTATTTCTTAGCCAATAGCAAATGGTTTTGATAATTGCTGCTTTATAATACAGTTTTAGATCTGGTACAGCTAGGCCACCTTCATTTGATTTTTTTTTCCATCAGTTCCCTTGAAAATCTTGACCTTTTTGTTCTTCTGGATGAATTTTGTTGTTATTTTTTCTAGGACATTAAAATAGTTTCTTGGGAGTCTGATTGGTATAGCGTTAAATAAATAGATTAGTTTAGGTGGTATTGTCATCTTTGTTATATTTGCTCGACCTATCCAAGAGCACTTAATATTTTTCTAACTGGTTAGATCTGCCTTTATATGTGTGGAAAGTGTTTTGTAATTTTGCTCATATAATTCCTGACTTTCCCTTGGCATATCGATTTCCAAATATTTTATGTTATCAGCAGTTACTTTAAATGGAATTTCTCTTTGTAATTCAACTGTTGGATTTTGTTAGTGATATATAAGAATGCTTATGATTTATGTGGGTTTATTTTGTATCCTGCAACTTTGCTAAAGTTGTGGATTATTTCTAATAGCTTTTTTGTAGAATCTCTGGGGTTCTCTAAGTATACCATGATATTATCTGCAAAGAGTGATAATTTGGTTTCCTCATTACCTTTAATCTGTTTCTCCATTCTTATTGCCAAAGCTAGCATATCTAAAACAATATTGAATAGTAATGGTAATAGTGGGCAAACTTGTTTCACTCCTAATCTTATTGGGAATGGTTCCATTTTATCCCCATTACATATAATGTTTACTGATTGTTTTAAATAGATGCTACTGATTATTTTAAGGAAAAAGTCCATTTATTTCTATACTCTCAAGTGTTTTTAATAGGAATGGATGTTGGATTTTATCAAATGCTTTTTCTGCAACTATTGAGATGATTATTTTTTTTTGTTAATTTGGTTATTGATATAGTCAATTATGCTAATTGTTTTCCTAATATTGAACTAGCCATGCATTCCTGGTACAAATCTTACTTGGTCATGATGTATTATTCTGGGGATGATTTTCTGTAATCTCTTTGCTAATATTTCATTTAAGATTTTTGTATCAATATTCATTAAGGAGATTGTTCTATAATTTTCTTTCTCTGTTTTCAACCCACCTGGTTTAGGTATCAGTACCATGTCTGTGTCATAAAAGGAATTTGGTAGGAGTCCTTTATCCCCTTTTTTTTCCAAATAGTTTATCTAACAATGAATTAATTGTTTTTTAAATTTTTGTTAGAATTCACTTGTAAATCCATCCGGTCCTGGAGATTTTTTCTTAGGGAGTTGATTAATAGCTTGTTCTATTTGTTTTTCTAAAATTGCCCCAAGTCTTCTTGATTTTTTATCAATCTATATTTATCCTGAGGCACAAATTTGTTCTGTTTGTGGGGAAAATTCAAAGATCTTGAGCTTTATTTTCCTACTCCACCATCTTTCCAGAATCCTTCACCTTATTTTTCTTATAAGATGCTTCATATACTCTTCTACTTTTCATTATTTATATATTTTTTTCATTATTTCTTTGTGTTTTATACTGGTTTCCCCTAATTTTCTAATTTTCAAAGAATCATTTTCTTCTTTAAGATTCTGGATATACTTTTCTAATTGGTTGACTTTATTTTCATAGTCTTATTTTTCTTGGTTCTTATGGAGCTTTTTCATGATAAATTCAACTAATTAGAAATTAGTATGGCAGAAACTAGGCATTGACCCACACTTAATACTGTATACCAAGATAAGGTCAAAATAGGTTCATGACCTAGACATAAAGAATGAGATTATAAATAAATTGGAAGAGCATAGGATAGTTTACCTTTCAGACCTGTGGAAGAGGAAGGAATTTATGATCAAAGAAGAATTAGAGATCACTATTGACTACAAAATAGAAAATTTTGATTATATCAAATTGAAAAGTTTTTGTACAAACAAAACTAATGCATGATAAATTGAACTAAATAAGCTGTGATAATTACTAATCCATTTAGGACAATTCAATGAATATAACATACCTAATCAATGTAGAACAGAATATTAGATATTAAGAGAGATACAAAATATAGAAAAGGTATAAGTCCTGCTCACATGATGTTCACATTCCAGAAGGGGAACAAGATAAATATCATAGATAACTATTGAATGAATAATATATAATTGGTGTATCAGAAAGATACTTATAAAATCTCATGACAAATCTTGGAGCATAAGATCATTGCTGATTGCAGAGAACAAGATGGGCTTCATGAAGTAGATGATATTTAAGTTGGACTTTAATGGATGGGTAGAAATTCAATAGATAAAGAGGGAACCTGAAGAACACTCAAGGAATAGGGGACAGAGGAAACAAAGCCACTATGTCAAAGTAGGATAGAGTTTGACCATGGGACAGAGAATGGTCCAGCCTAAATCATTCATAAAATAGTATGAAAAAGAGTAATATGTGAATCAAGCTGAAGAGGTGGTGCCAGATTTAGATTCTGTGTTTGAAATGGCAGATGGATGTTTTTCTACTTCTTGGGAAAGTCTAGTTTCTTTATCTTTGAACCCTAAACCAAGATATTGCTAGCCTCTACGTGGCATTGATAGTTATCAGCTAAAAATGTAAGGAGTGGTGATTAAAAAACAAGGTCATTTAAGACCATGAAATTATTAAATTATTACCACTCACTCCCTTTGCCAAGACTTGGGAGGCTTTCCCTGACCATGGTGCTGAAATTCTTGCTAAGAGTAATTCATGTCTCTTTTGTCGAGATGATTAAGAGATGTTGGAATTTGAAGTCAGGAAAGCTGGATCAGCATACAGAGTACCCTTAGGTAAATCATGTCACTTCTCTATACTTGTTTTCTTCTCTCTAGAGCAATGGCAATAATTAAAATAATAGTTAATATTTAGCTCTATATATGTGTCCAAAGGGTTTACATATATTAGTTCATTAGAGTCACACAACAAATTTGGTAGCTATGTGATATTATTATTCCTAGTTTATAGACAAGAAAACTGATGATGAGAGAGGTGAATGACTTTCAAAGACTCATACAATGATTAAGTGTCTGATGTAGATCTCAAACTCATTCTTCCTGACTCCAATTCTAGCCCTCTATTCATTAAGTTCTTCTCTATCTCTAAGTTCTATTATTTTATAATCCCTTAATCCAAGGAACAGTCAAATGTATAGCATTGTTGGGCATTTAGAAATACTGAGCTACTCTGCATAAATTCCAAGAGTTTCCTGAATCCTCTCAAATGGCAAATATCTCAAAACGAATGTTCTCAGTGCTGTGCTACCTACTGAGGACAACAGAAGGCAGAATATTATGTTCTTGTTCAAAACAAACTGATAATTGAATTAAGAGGAACATTACTTACCTTGGAATAGCCAACATAAAAAAGACAAAGAGATATCAAGGTATCCAATTAATTCAATTCAATTCAATTCAAATTAAGTTAACGAAATGCATCAAGCATTTATTAAGTGTTCACTATACACCAAGTTCTGTGATAGGCTATGCTAATATAGACAACAATAAATCAGTCTCTGCTCTCAAAATGCTAGCATTCTACAAGAGAAGTGTTTAACTAGAGTATGTATTCCAAATTGTAAGTAAATAACTTTTGGCATAAATCAGGGAACTTTGAGAAATTAAGGCTAATATTACTCCTTCTGACAATGTTCATAAAGCACCTTAAAGTCTCTAGGTAAAATAAAACAGTCCCTCCTACCTCAAACCACTAACCTCTAATTCTATTTCATCTGCTGGATAAGGTATTTTGTAAAGCTTCTATAAATAAAAGAGGCATATGGGGTACAAAAAAGGCTATAGAACTGCTATTTACTATTGACAGATCTATGCTGCAGCTATTTGTATGATGCACCAATAAAACATTGTAAACACACTGTAAAAAAATAAAAGAAATTAGTCAATAACTTGAGTATACATAGGAATTTTACACCAAAAAAGTATAAATAATTATTAATAAAGAGCCTGTCCAAATCTTTCTGAAGGGATTAGGGAGGACAGTTGGCCAAAGCTTAGGCAAATAACCTGCAGATTCTGGAAGTGTTATGACTTAGTCATACAATGGCAGGACATGTAGGATCAAAGCTGTCATTCACTGAAACCAGAACTAAGGATCCTCGTTCTTTCTCCTTTTACCCAATAAGGTGCCAAATGCTGAGCTTCCCTGACATTTTCTGGTCTCTAATTAGTTGTCCCTCTCCCCATTTCTAATCACAGGTCCTACTAGAATTTAGCTGCATTATACTTTGCTAATGTCCCATAACTGGAAGACAAAGAAGCATTGTCCCTCATCCAGATTTTTCTCTCTGTTCCATGTTCCTTTCAGTCAGAGAAATGAGATTGCTATCACTTGAAATTCAATGGCTTCTGACTTCCTTAGTACATTATCCTGAAATTTGTTCTGTCCAATTAGGATAAGATGTTTTGTTTGCTGATGGCTGGTAGGAATTCTCCCTTTTTTCAAATCAATATAAAATTTTTCCTGAATGGATGCCTTTAATACACACACACACACACACACACACACACACACACACACACACACACTGTTATTTTACAATAAAGATTTTCTGAAAAATTGGTCCTAAATAGTTTTATCAAAAAAGTGGAGAAGTCCTAATTTTTCCTCACAAATACTTCACAATATATTTAAACAAAGGTAAATGTCATACATTAGTGGAATTGTGGGAAATCCAGCATATTGACAAACTGTTGGTATAGCTGTGAATTGTTAAGGTAACTAGGAAAGCAATTTAGATCTAACACTCCCAAACTAGTAAATCACATCTGTCCTATATGTCCAGCAATACCATTATTTGGCCAGTATTTTAAAAAAAATTAAAAAAGAAGAAAGTGTGTAAAACTGAAAGGTATATGCAAAAAGATTGAACTGAGGCTTTTTAGGGGGCTTAAAAGTACTGGAAACTAAGGGGATTTTCATTCATTGGAAATAACTATGAATTCTGGTATATGAACATACTAGAATTTTATGTTTTGAGAAATGATGAAAGGTATAGCTTTACATATGGGGAGACTTTATGAATGGTTCCCAAAAAAGTGAGTAGAGCTCATTTGTACAATGACAAAAACAATGGAAAGATAAATATGGGGCAAGGCTAATGTATTTTAATTGATATAAGAACTCATTATGATTCCAGAGGAACCACAATGAAACATGCTACCTTCCTTTTGACAGAGAGGTGATGGACTCAAGATATAGACTGTGATACATGTTTCTGGCTATCACCAAGGAGGGGATTTGTTTTACTTGACTATGTATACATGTTTCATGGGATTTATTTTTCTTTTATTCTCTAATGTGTGGGGAAGATAAGAGAGAAAACACTTACTGTCAATAAAAATAAATAGAATAGAAGAGTTTAACTTAGAAATAAAAATTATCCCTTCATGACAGAAAACTCATATGTGTTTGTTTGGGGTTTTTTTAGGGGTGGGGAACGGTATAGCTCTACAACTTTTTACCAGGATTCAGAGTGTACCTCCCTGGAAAAAATAAAAAGTTTAAAAAAATATGGAAGAACTGAAACATTTCATTTTGGAAAGAATGAAGGAACATCCAAAAATACTAGACCCCACCAACACTCAAGGCTTCATTGACTGCTACCTCTTCAAAATGCAGCAAGTAGGATGCATGGGTGAAGTAGCTTGCTCATTGAACAAAGCTGTTATTTCAAGATTTTTACAGATCACACTCTTCAAACTAGATTTTATGAGTTTATCAATCATAAAAAAAACTTTGAGTAAGAAAAAGCACAGAAGTTTTTATTATGATCTTATGAGAAAGGGCATCTCTATTTGACAACATGTTTGTCAGCAAAAGAGGTGCAAAGCATAAACTTCAAATAACCTGATTAAAAAGCCTGAATGCAGAATCCTCCCCACCCCCCACCAAGTTCCTACCCATTCCCCAACCTGGCTTTTCCCTCCATGATTTGGGGAAATTTGGGCTTACATTCTAATCTTGGAAATCTAATGCAGAATCAAAAAAAATAAATTGCCTTTAAAAGAGATTTAAATGCTAATTAATAAGAGGTGGTGGGAAACAGATGGGGACAAACACCTGTAACTTTTTAAACTTATAATTCTATTTGTTATTAGAAAGTGTCAAGCCACAATTATGGTATAGTTTAAGGCTATTTTCCCATGAGGGTGTCACTTCACATGGACACAGCGTTCCCTACTGACTCCCCATCCATGATCAATGGAGATAATCAATTCAAGTATGTTTGCTTAGTGGATCATTTTCAAGGGTGATATTCAAAGGAGAACATAATGGTGATGGATTTCTATGGCTAGGATGGTCACTAGGTGACTAAGTCACTGTCCATTTATGGACCCATAAATTTCTAGTTTTGAAGAATCTTCTACAGTTTAGGGCCCAACAACCAAGATCACCTTCATTCTACAACTCAACATAATACAGCAATCTGCCATGGAACTATGATTGTATTCATGAAGTCCCAGAGCTGGTCAGAATGCAGCTAACTATAATTCAATGGCAAAATCTGTGATAGTTACTTAATCTTCTTGGGCATCATGTGACTTTCCTGTGGCCACACAGCTTTACAACGTGCTAAGCAGAATCCAGACCTATATTTCTGAAATTCCGAGTTCAGTATTCTATACACTATATCACATTGGATCTCTTCCTATGGCTCACACCTTCTGCATCCACACTTTTCTCTTGATTTCATAGCTCTACCTTTTCCCAGATCCTCACTCCATCTCTTTTGTTACTTTCTTTCTTTCCGCCTCTTTATCCATGAGAGAGACTGCTCCATCTTAAATTGACCTCCATGCCAACCTTCCTTGTTCCCTTCTCCTATGGAGACATGTATTACTCCTGCCACTTGCCTTCTCTGTTTCTACAGGCTTTCTACTGAGAACAGATCCTTCTCTGACTCCCATCCTCCCTCTCTACAACATCTATTTTAAGGTGTCTTTTTTCTACTGATACCTCTCACATCATCCCCAGTCTTCTTACCAGAAAACTGCACTCAGTATTTCACTGAAAAAATTGAGATTATTTAATTTTTTTGCTCAAAAGTAATGGTTCTTGCTGACATTAAAGGGTCTTTTAGTAAAAAAAAAATTCTGCTCCTTTAATCTGTCTTTATCTTTTGACTTCCTTGAAATATTTGATATTATTGGCCATAATCTCCTTCTGAGTCAGTAGTTCTCTCTGGATTTTCTTTACACTCTACCTCTCTTCTAGATCTCTTTCCTCATCCCTGCCTTCCCATTGTGGTGAAGATCACTTGAAACAGATGTCTATGATATAGGAACAAGTTTAGAATTTTATGGCCACCCAAGGTGGGAGATGTATGGGAGCAGTAGCCATGAAAACACTACTTTAGCTGTGTTAGTTATGTCGTAGAAATACTCAGAGCCATCATTCACAATTCTGATATGAGACAGAAATGTTTTGAATTGACCAGGAAATTGTATTTTAATGAGAAGACAGAGTCCTTGGGAAGCTGCAAAAGACATTACTGGAGTAGGCAAGAGATAGAGATCAAAATGAAGAGTAATAAAAAGTGATTAAATTATTCCTAAACATTGACATTTATTTTGGATCTTATAGTTTTAGGCCATGTTATTTGGGCTGCTAAGAGATTAAGGGATTTCCCTAGGGTCACATAGAGGGAACATGAACCCAAGTTTCTGATGACCAAGGCCAACTGTGAGTTCATTATATTATGCTGTTCTCCTCCTTTTCAGTTTCCTTTGCTGGGTCTTCATCCAGATTATCCCTACCAACCATAGGTACCCTCCCCCCAAATTCTGTTACAAACCTTCTTCTTTTTTCTCTACATACTTCCCAAGGACCAAGGAAGAAGGCCCATGGATAAATTCAGGGTGTCTGTGGATTTGGTTGAGGACAGTTTCATAATACCCACTACTTATTAAATATACTTCAACCTGGATGTCCTATACACATCTCAAATTTAACATGCCCATATCTGACACATTTTCTCCTTAAATCTTCCCTCCTGAACTTCCCAAATAATGTCTAGATCAGCACCATCTTTTTAGATACACAGATTTGCAATCATCCTCATGTCCCCTCTCCTATTAATCCCCAATAGCCAATTGTTTCAATCTTCATGACATATATGTGTATGTATGTGTATATATATATATATATATATATACATATATGCATATATATATATATCTACTCACACAGCTACTACTCTGCTTCAGGTCTTTTTTAACTCATGTCTGATATCATACAATAGCTTTCTAATTGGTCACCCTGACTTACCTTTCTCTCCACTTCAATCCATGTTGTCAAGTCCCACTGACAAATAGATTTCCTAAATTCCAAGTCTGATCATGTGTATAAAGAACCCTAATTTAAATATAAAATCTTCTGTTTGACTTTTAAGATCCATCATTACCTCACCTTTTCCTATATTTCCAATCTTCTCATTTTTCATTCCCCTCTCTACTCAGTTATTCAGTCAATAAAGACTGTGGTAGGTACTGTGCTAAGTGCTGAAGATACAAAAGTAAATCAAATACAATTCCTATCTACCCTGAAATAACATACAACAACAACAACACACACACACAGAGAGAGAGAGAGAGAGAGAGAGAGAGAGAGAGAGAGAGAGAGAGAGAGAGAGAGAGAGCCTATCTTTAGTATAAATAGGAAAAATTGTCATAGGAAAATCCTATGACATAGGAAAATCTCTAGAGCTAAGAAAAATTTGGAAATCTTTCTGTAGCAGATAGGATTTTAGCTAGGACCTAAAAGAAGAAAAAAGACAATAGATGGAGATGAGAAAGGAGAACATTGTGGTATAACCAAAAGAGTTGCCTGGAGCTGAGACAGTGTTAGTTTTGTTGAAAATCAGTGTCACTGGATCAAAGAATATGTGTTAAGGGAGTACGGCATAAAAAGACTGGAAAGTCAGGAGAAGCTAGATATTGATGGGCTTTGCATGGCAAACAGATTAGTGTGTATTTAATCATAGAGGTCATAGGAAGCCAATGAAATTCATTGAGTGGTGTGTGTGTGTGTGTGTGTGTGTGTGTGTGTGTGACCTGATTAGACCAACATTTTAGGAAAATTACTTTAGGAAAATCTCTCCCATTGAGTGGAGGATGGATTGAAGAGGGGAGAGAATTGAGGCAGGCAGACCCAACACCAACCTACATGCAATTTTTCAGGTATGAAGTGCTGAAAGCCTGCCTCTGCATGATGGGAATGTCAGAGGAGAGAAAGGGATGTGTATGATAGAGGTTACAATGGTGACATGGAGTAGAGGCAGCGTTCCCCAATGAACACTTCAATGTGCCCCTCCAAACAATTTAAAAATAATGTGTCAAATTGAATTCTGGAATGGTAAAGCTGAGAAAAACTTGAACTGATGCAGAATAAACAGATGAAGAAACAGATGAAGCACTATTCATGAATAGTGAATGTGACATATTTCCTAAATGGAGAAGACTCATGGTGGATAAAAGACTTCAGAGAAATTATAAATTGTCAAAGTATTGAAGTGGCATGCATTGTTGGGGAGGTGAAGGCATTCCAGGTACCAGAAGACAATCCATATTAGCCCCAAACCACTAAATCTTCAACTATTGGTCCATCTCTTCTGTATAAAAAACATCTCCTTGATCAACTATGGTTTCCTTGAAGATGTAATACCCATAGAGCACCACAACCTGCTGAGTTCCCATTTAAAGAGTATAGAAAGAGCCATAATTTCTTTTTTTTAAATAACTTTTTATTGACAGAACCCATGCCAGGGTAATTTTTTACAACATTATCCCTTGCACTCACTCTGTTCCGATTTTTCCCTTCCCTCCCTCCCCCCCCCTTCCCCAGATGGCAAGCAGTCCTTTACATGTTAAATAGTTACAGTATATCCTAGATACAATATATGTGTGCAGAACCGAACAGTTTTCTTGTTGCACAGGGAGAATTGGCTTTAGAAGGTATAAATAACCCGGGAAGAAAAACAAAAATTCAAGCAGTTTATATTCATTTCCCAGTGTTAGAGCCATAATTTCTAGCCAGGTGTGAAAAAAAATACCAATAAATAGAATGAAGTTCAATGTGAAACTTTAGAAAGTTGGAATTTATCCCCATAACTGCTTCATAATATATGTCCTTCCTAATGGAGATATCACTCATAGAGCCCTTAAATCCATCCATGACTTAGTACTCTAAATCACTTTGAGTTCTGATTGAGTTTGAAACCTTTGTGTCTCCACTTATAAACCCACAGCTAGGATCCAAACCCCAAATACATCTCCTTGACTTGTGAGAATGATGCAGTCATGTTCTTCAAATCTAATTGCAAAATATTTCCAAGAAATGAAATAGGAGTTGGATCTGGTGGGAGCTTCTTGCTTTTGAATACTTGGTTCCATAAAGACAAAAATATCATGCATGTTTACATGTGTATATCTATGTAGACATATAGATATATGTGTTCATAAGAGCATATACAGGAAATAAATTCTAAGTATAAAAAGCATAAGGTGTTGGACAGCAAAATACTATTTTCATTCCTTTTAGGTTTCTCTTTGGGAATCCCTATCATTATAAAGCACAGTATTTTTCTCAAGTAGATTGTGCTTCAATGGTATTGAGCTAGTGTAAAGATATCTAACTCAGGTGTCTCTCCTCCTTAAACTTGTTTGGGATCCAATAATTATAAGTGCTTTCTCTGTCCTTTAATTACTTTCCACTTAAGTGCCTATTATTGTATCCCTCTGGTAGAACATAAGCTCCTGGAGGACAGGAAATATTACTTTTTTTTTTTGATGTGAGTCCATAGTTCAGACAGAAATCCTCTACAGATGCAGAAGTCAGGGGTGAACTGGTAAATGTTTAACAGCCAACTTCCCAAAAAAAAACATGTATCTGTCACATTTATAAGTTGAATTTGCACTATTAATATTTTTTCTGCATCACATTTAAAATAATAAACCAAGCTATGATTTGTAGCATTTGTCAGAAGTCCAAGGTATAAATGGTCACATTTAGAATGTAACCACCATGTCTCTTGAGATGGCTTGAGTTGGCTGGCTCAAAATACAAAGTTGGCTTAGAGTACAAAGGTTTCATCAGTTCTTTCTTTCTTTTTTTTATTATAACTTTTTATTGACAGAGCCCATGCCTGGGTAATTTTTTACAGCATTATCCCTTGCACTCACTTCTGTTCCAACTTTTCCCCTCCATCTGTTCATCCCCTCCCCCAGATGACAAGCAGTCCTATACAAGTTAAATATGTTACAGTGTGAAATATTATCTTTCAAGGAAAAATTGTTTTATTCTCCATAGGTTTTTCTCACGTCTGAAACAATGCCTGGCACACAGTAGGTACTAAAGTAGGTTTCATTAATTGAATGATTTATTTTTTCTTTATATTCCCAGAGATGAGTATGATGCATTATACATAGTTCATATTTGGTCATATTGTTGAATTTCTTCTGCTGCTACTAAAGATTTGACAAAACAATCAATGTACTCCTGATGTCATTGCTAATGAAGATATCCCTCATAGAGCCCTTAAATCCCATCCATGACTTAGTTCTCTAAATCACTTTGAGTTCTGATTGAGTTTGAAACCTTTGTATCTCTACTTATAAATCCACAGCTAGGATCCAAATCCCCAATACAGGCCCTGGACCTGTGAGAATGATGCAGTTATGTTCTTCAAATCTAATTGCAAAATATTTTCAAGAAACAGAATAGGAGTTGGACCGGGTGGGAGCTTCTTGCCTTTGAATACTTGGTTCCACAAAGACAAGAATATCAGGAAAAGAAGTTCACTACCATCTTCTTATTTTCTAAGCTACATAGTTTAATTAATTTCTTAGCTATCCTTGTTTTTTTCCACCTTGAAGAGCATTCTTGAGATAGAGTGGGGCAATAAGATAGATACTGACAAGCCCTGTGTTCTTTCTGTCTTGTTAAATAGTGGTCTACTGGTTTTAGGAGCCCTCCCCAATATCTATCCCTTTCAAATTCTTCTGGTTCAGAACTTTAGTGTTCCCATCATTTTTACATCCCTGAATGTTTTTTGAGCTTTAATCTTCCTAACTCCGAACTTTCATATCAGTGCCTTTTCTAGGCTAGTTTCAATATTTGTATTCAATTTCTGACCATGCTTGCCACCCTCATATACTAAGGACACTTCAAGCAGAGCAGGAACAAGCCATCTCTCTCACAGACCTCCATGGATTACCTGCCCCATTCTACCTTCCAGAATATCCAGAGACCTTAGAGCAAGACTGTGACCATAGCTACTGTTATTCTTTCTGGTCTTCATACTCGCACTGATATGGAACACATTTCTTTGTTTATACTTGCTTTCATGTCAGGGGCATCTCATTAGAATTTATGCCTTGCCCTATCTTTGCCTTGACTATAGAGCTCTAAGATTCCAAATAATGTGTCCTCAATGGTCAGCGCACAGAATCAATTTAAGAATGATTCTGTGCAACTAATTAGAATTCACTTATCACTATCTCGTCCTTTTACAGAAAGTTTTTACCTGCAAAGTTTGTCTAAAGGTGCTTTTCTGTGATAATCTCTTGCTCTGTTGGGACAAAAGAGACTTTGAGAGTTCCAGAAAGAAAATAAAGAAATAAGATTCCTGTCCAAAAGTATGCTAGAGCCAACTCAAGCCATCTCAAGAGACATGGTGGTTACATTCTAAATGTGACCATTTATACCTTGGACTTCTGACAAATGCTACAAATCATAGCTTGGTTTATTATTTTAAATGTGATGCAGAAAAAATATTAATAGTGCAAATTCAACTTATAAATGTGACAGATACATGTTTTTTTGGAAAGTTGGCTGTTAAACATTTACCAGTTCACCCCTGACTTCTGCATCTGTAGAGGATTTCTGTCTGAACTATGGACTCACATCAAACTAAGATTAACTTTTTTTTTCTGTTTATAGGAGACATGGATCCTGGTGAAATCACATGGACTCTCTTGAACTTGACATGGACTTTTGAGCAGATTTAAATTCTTTAAAACTTATCTATGTGCCTAACCCAGCACTGTTATTACTCAATTCTTGCTAATTAGTTTCCCACTGATGGAAAATGCTTGATGATTAGACAAGAAAATTACATGAATTCTGGAGAGAAAACTTATTTTAAATGAACCTTTTGATCATTATTATCAGGGAGACACATGCTTATGAACAGCCAGAAGGATTCCATTTGATTGATGAGGTTCTCCAGGGGTTAACCTAGTTTGGTACTAAAATGGCACTGGATATATTATACACTCAAACTTTATAGAGTATATTGAAGAAGATACAATTCCACTTCAATTTCTATACTGAGGTGCAGTTTGGAGGCAATAATGAGAAGAGCTACATCAACATGAGATCTTTATATAGATTTTAAACTCACACAAAGTCATAATTATAGTACTTTGTTGAATAAAATGTATCTCCTTTGATCATTACAAGTCTCCAGTGAAATCAGCAGTGAACATCATGAGGGGAGTTGGTATCCTGGGAAGGTACTTAGATTTGGAATCAGGGGATCTGTTTTTAAATCCTAGCTTTGCTAATTACTACCTAGGGAACCTTGGTCAAGTCACTTGCCCCAATTACGGCTTCATATCCTCATAATTCAAATGAAGCCAGTAAACTCAATGATTTTCATGCTTCCATCCAACTCTAGATCTTTGCTCTCTGATTCTTTAGCATTTTATTGTTTACCAAGTTCTTTACAGACTTCATTTTCCTTAATCCTCTTGAGAATAAATTAGGAGACACAGACAAATATTACTGACCTTGTTTAAATACAAAAACCTAGATATCGAGTGGTTCAGTGGCTTATACAAATATATGTATATATATTTGCGTAATATATTTACACAATTTGTAATTTGTATAGACACACACACAGGAACTTATAGGGGAGGATTCGATCACATCTTTTTAAACTCCATATAAAGCTTCTCTGCCATGATGGTTGGAGTATGACCCACATGAAGATCCAGGAAAGGAAACTCAGGAGAGGTCAGACAGATAAGAGAAGCACCTCAGGAAGCAGTCCAATATAGTGAAGTCAGGAAAAACTTGGCTTCAAGTTTTATGCATCTTTTTAATGCATATTTTCCATGTGACCCTGAAAAATCAATTAGCCTCTCTGTGTCTTAAGAAATTTGAAATAAAACTATAACATGCAGACCAGATGTGAAATTTAAATATTTTATTATTTCCAATTACTTTTAATGACATTTATTTAAATTCAATTCAAAAATTGAATTGCAGCTTCTCTTCCCCCCCCCCACCCAGAGATGGAAAACAATTTAATACAGGTTATTCATGTGCAATTATATAAAGCATATTTTCATATTAGTCTTGTGATGATTGAAAACACAGACCAAAAAAAAATCCAAATAAGAAAGATAAAAAAGTTTTTAAAATATGCTTTGGGGGGCAGCTGGATGGTACAGTGGATAGAGTACCAGCTTTGAAGTCAAGAGGACCTGAGTTCAAATCTGATTTGTGACCCTGGGAAAGTCACTTAACCCCTATTGCTTCAGCAAAAAAAAACTGCTTTTGGTCTCCATAAAATCACTTCTTTCTCTAGAAGTAGATGATAGTTTTCATCATGAATATTTTGGAATTTTGTTGGATCATTTTATTTCTGAGAAAAATTAATTACAATTGATCACTGTGGACTATTGCCTTTATTGTGTCATATATTTCACTTATTCTTATCATTTCATTTCAAATCAGTTCATGTAAATCATTCCAAGTTTTTTAAAGAGCATTCTGCTTTTCATTTCTTATAGCATAGTAGTTTTCTATCATGTTCATAAACAACTTGTTCAGTCTTTCCCAAATTGCTGGGCATGTCTCCAACTTCCAACTCTTTGACACCACAAAAAGAGTTGTTATAATTATTTTTGTACAAATAGTTCCCTAACCCTTTTTCAATCTCTTTGGGATACAGACTTAGTAGAATTATTACTGAATAGGCAAAGAGTTTTAGTCTGTCGTATATAGTTATAAGTTGCTCTTTAGGATGATTGGATCATTTATGAACTGTACCCATGATTCATTATGGTCTCAATTTTCCCATGTGTCTTCAACATTTATTAACCAATATGACAAATATGATGTGGTACCTCAGGAGTGCATTTTGCATTTTCTAATCAATAGTGAAATAGAGCATTTTTTCATGTGACTATATATAGCTTTGAATGCTTCAACTGAAAACTTGATAGTCATATTCTTTGACCGTTTACCAATTGGGGATTGATTTGTATTCCTATAAATTTGACTCACATCTTTATATATTTGAGAAATGAGGTCTTTATCAGAAATACTTTCTGCAAAAATTTCCCTCAAATTTCTACTTTTCTTCTAATTTTGTATTTTATTCATTTCCCAAGATTTTGATTTTTAATTTGATAAAATAAAAAATATGAATTTTACATCTTATAAAGCTCTCTATTTCTTGTTTTGTCGTTTCTGCCAAACAATTTTTCCAGTATTTCCATCAGTTTTTTTTTTTGGTCAAATTGTGAGTTCCTCTCCTCAAAGCTTGGATATTTTAGTTTATAAAACATTAGATTATTGTGGTCATTTGCCATTGTGTATTATACACTTATAATCTGATTCATCACTATATTTCTTAGCCAATACTATGTTTTGTTGAGCTAAGGAAAGAGCAAAGTTTGTAATACTCTGTAATACAGTTTGAAATTTAGTATCATTAGGTTTCCTTTCTTAACGTGTTTTCATCAATTCCCTTGACATTCTTGACTTTTTGCTCTTTTGGATGAATTTTGTTGTGACATTTTTAGAGCCAGAAAGCTCTAAATTTTTGTCATTATTTGATTGGGATAGCATTGAATAAGTAAATTAATTTCAGTAGGATTGTTATTTTTATTATATTGACTTAATCTATTCATAAACATTTAATATTTTTCATTTGTCCAGACATAAATTTATTTTTGTGTTAAGTGTGTTTTATAATTGTGTTCTTATAGTTCCTATTTTTGTTTTGTCAGGTAGATGTCCTAGTATTTTATCTTATGTAATTATTTTAAATGGAGTTTTTATTTTCATCTCTTATTGCAAAGAGTGACAATTTTGTTTCCCCATTGGGGGAGGATGTATATCCAGCCTAGAAAGAAAGGGTGAAGCCAGACTGTGAATGACTTTAAGTGCAGAGGAATTTATATTTTATCTTAGAAATAATGTGAAGCCACTGAAGCTTCTTGAGTAGAGGAATGATCTGGTAAGTCTTGTACTTTACAGGTCTTAATTTTGCATATTTTTGAAGGCTTATTGAAAGACTGAATTCAGGTAGAGCTGTTAGGAGAGAATTATCATTATCCTATGAGAAGTGATGAGAAATTGATGAGAGTTGTGGTACATGAATGGAAAGAAGAAAGAGTTAAGGATTATTGTCATGATGAGGCTGGAGGTGGGGAAAGAAAACCAAAATGGGTGCAAATAGAGGTTAAATAACTTGCCCAGAAAAGATAGCCAGTAAGTGTCCCAGATTGATTTTGAACTCTAGTCTTCCTAACTTCAGCCCCAGTATAACATATATACCACCACCTAGCTGCCTCTAATCTGCCCTATTAACGTGTCCTGATTGGATATATATATATATAAGGCTGAAGGCCCAATAATGCTTCACTGGAATGTTGCACTGCTGTTCTGATGGCAACTCTGTGTAAATTTTCATTACCTATTGTGGATATGGGATATGATAAATTCTATGTTTTCTGAATTGGCTTGTGGGTTTTTGAGTCTTTTGTGCATCTTCATTTTTCTGTGAGTCAAAGTTTCTCAATCTGCCATTCACTGCAATTAAGTACTCTGGGTCTAGTGAGCATTTATAATAGTTATATAATGCTTTGATGTGCTTTACAAATCGCATCTCCTCTCCACAACAACAGATGCTATTGTTAGCATTTTATAAATGTGGAAACTGACTCAGGCAAAGGGAAGAATTCTAAGATGGCAGTGCTACAAAATATTTATTAGTCTGTGTTCCTCTGACAACAGTGATAATGATGATCAGAAGATTTATTCAAAACTTCCTCTAGAATCCACGCTATGCTTTTTCTATCCTTGCATCATTCATCTTCCATCTGTGTGAAACCAATGAGTAGGAATTAAATAATTACCATGTTGGACTAGGTGCACAGATAAATTGTAAAGAAATTCAAATTTGCCCAGAAATTCATGCCAACTTCAAAAGAGAAATCACCAGGATTCAGGTCTTCTATAAACAAACAAAAAAAGAAGTTCATTTCAGTTTTAGTGAGTCCATAGTTCAGGCAAGATCTCAGCTCTGCCTGCTATTCATTGGGTGTATGGCCTTGTGTAAATACCTTCAGATCTCTGCTCAAATTTCCAAATCCTTAAAATGGATGGGGAGGATTTATTAAGGGGTGAAGGGAATCACAGGACACAGGGGTTCACCGTTTGAGAACAAGGACTTTTAGTTCAATACTGTCAGTAATCAGGGAAGGAAAATGAGATCTAGGGATAGGAAGGAACTTGACCAAGATCAGAATAGTAACAGGGATGATGGCATTTCTGTTATTATTCTCAAATTACTTAACC
The DNA here is from genome assembly GCF_016432865.1 of Antechinus flavipes. Lineage (NCBI taxonomy): Eukaryota > Metazoa > Chordata > Mammalia > Dasyuromorphia > Dasyuridae > Antechinus > Antechinus flavipes. The sequence continues at coordinate 650,700,423 of NC_067399.1, read as the reverse complement.
ACCATTTGGGTCGGCTTCCAGAACTGTTAAATTGAGATAATAATAGTACCTAATTAGATGGATGGCTGTGAGCATTAAATGAGACATAGCTCATGAAGCTTTTTAGCAAAGAGTCTGGCCATAGTGTCAAATTTATTATTATTATTATTGCACACATCAAGAGTCCTGTAATTGTATCAATGAAGGAACTCTAACAGTGGAAAAGGCAGTTCTTATTTAAGTATTCTTCCACGGAGATAGGATGTAGGATGGTAATTGTTTAACAGCCAGCTTTCAAGAGAAAATATATCTGCTACAATATTACATTTAATCTGCACCACTAACATTTTCTTTGCTACTTTTTAAGATCTAAAAATAAAACAATAAATCAGACTATGATTCTGGTATCTATCAGATGTCCAAGGTGTAAATGATCACATCTAGAATTTAATAACAAGTCCCCTTGACATGGACAGAGTTAGTTCTAGTGCATCTTTGGGCCTATCTTATTTCTTTATGTTTTTTTTCTGAATTTATCAATCTCCTTTGTTCCAAAAGAGCAAAAAGCTTTTGTATAATAACACATTTAGACAAACTTTCCAGGCAATAGTCTTTCTGTGAATGGAAGTCAGAGAGCAATCAGTGAATGTTGATTAGCTGAGAGCCTACCTCTCTGTCCACTGACCACTGATGACACACTCAGCTATCTTTGAAAATTTAAAGATGTGTGAGCAATTCAAACATAGAGCAAGACATACATTCTGATGTGATGCTCCAAGTCTTGCACATGAGATGAAAGCAGAGGTCATTATGAATAGAAAACTAGGCTCCATATCAATTCAAGTGAGAAGACTAGAAAGAATAAAAATACTATTGTCACAATCAACCTGAGGTCTGTGTTTTGTCTCCAAGTTAGGATAGGGAGGTCTGAGAGAGATGGGTTCATGCTCTGCATGACATGTCATTAGTAGATGAGAGCATATATCATGGGTGGACAGAGGGAGAGTCTTATCAAGGATTGATACTAGAAAAGACATTAATCTGAAAGATCAGGGTCAGGAAGATTAAAAGCTCAGAAGACATTGAGGGGTGAAAAAATGTTGGGGAAACAAAAGGTTTGATCAAGAAGAATAAGAAAGGAATAAATATTGGCCAGGACCACTCTACAGGGTCACTGCTTAAAGAGATAGAAAGGAGATAGGGCATGTCAATACTTATTTGGTTTGCCCCTTTCTTTTTCAAGTAGAATGTTCTTCAAGGTGTAGAAAGAACAAGCATGGCAATTAAACCCAGTGTAGTTTAGGAGATAAGGAGATATCATCTGACCTTTAATATGAGGTCAAGTTTGCAGAATTTTGGAATCTGGATTCTTGAACCACCTCCTCTAAGACTGAATTTGGATATTTGCTCTTTCCTTAGCTCAACAAAGCCCCATAAGCCAACAGAAATTTGATTGTTGATAGCCCATCAACCTCCAAAAGATGAGATAAAATCCTTCTCTATCCCAACTTTTCCTGTGTGATTTAAGTACCAGGTTTGGGCTAGAAACAGGTTCCAAAGAAATAATTATCTAGATTTTCCTTAATCACCTCTTGGTGGCTTGGTTAATGGAAAACTAACCGTATCTGCCTGCAAAACTATCCAGTTATTGGCTGGATTCTCACCCCTTGTTTTCTATCAATGATTATAAAAATCCAGTACTTGAGCTGATACCTCTTAGAGCTGTAGGACCATCTCTCAGGGCAATGGATCCTTGGGGACTCACCACTTCTGTCCTCCTGGCTTGTGTTCTTTTGCTGATCTTCTTGTCTCTATGGAGCCAAAGACTCAAAAGGGGGAAACTCCCACCAGGTCCTACTCCTCTTCCATTTCTTGGCAACATCCTGCAGTTGGATTTGCAGAACATGATTACATCATTCTCACAGGTAAAAAGACTGGATTTTGGGTTTGGATTCTAGCTTATTGGGTTGTAGAGGAAGACACAAAGGCTTCAAATGTATCTTTAAATCAGGACTCATGGAGATTTAATGTCCTAATTAATGAATGCTCTGAGTGATCTCTCCATTAA